>NW_006782254.1:377125-429351 GCF_000442215.2 Lipotes vexillifer | reverse complement strand
CTGGCAGAAGACCTCAGACTTCCCAAAAGGCAAGAAACTCCCCACATACCTGGGTAGGACAAAAGAAAACAGGAAAAACAGAGACAAAAGAATAGGGACGGGACCTACACCAGTGGGAGGGAGCTGTGAAGGAGGAAAGGTTTCCACACACTAGGAAGCCCCTTCACTGGCAGAAATGGGGGGTGGCGGGGGGTAAGCTTTGGAGCCACGGAGGAGAGCATAGCAGCAGGGGTGCAGAGGGCAAAGCGGAGAGATTCCCACACAGAGGACTGCTGCCGACTGGCACTCACTAGCCCGAGAGGCTTGTCTGCTCACCCAACGGGGCTGGTGGGGGCTGGGAGCTGAGGCTCCAGCTTCAGAGTTCAGATTCCAGGGAGAGGACTGGGGTTGGCTGCATGAACACAGCCTAAAGGGGGCTAGTGTGCCACAGCTAGCCAGGAGGGAGTCCGGGAAAAAGTCTGCACCTGCGTAACAGGCAAGAGACCATTGTTTCAGGGTGCACGAGGAGAAGGGATTCAGAGCACCACCTGAACGAGCTCTAGAAACAGGCGCAAGCCACGGCTATCAGTGTGGACACAAGAGACGGGCATGAAACGCTAAGGCTGCTGCTGCAGCCACCAAGAAGACTGTATGCAAGCACAGGTCACTATCCACACCTCCCCTCCCAGGAGCCTGTGCAGCCCGCCACTGCCAGGGTCCCAGGATCCAGGGACAACTTCCCCGGGAGAACACACAGCACGCCTCAGGCTGCTGCAACATCACGCTGGCCTCTGCTGCCACAGGCTCGCCCCACATTCCGTACGCTTCTCTCCCCCAAGCCTGAGTGAGCCAGAGCCCCCTGATGAGCTGCTACTTCAACCTCGTTGTCATGTCTGGGCAGGGAACAGATGTCCTCAGGCAACCTACATGCAGAGGCGGGGCCAAATCCAAAGCTGAACCCCAGGAACTGTGTAAACAAAGAAGAGAAAGGGAAATTTCTCCCAGCAGCCTCAGGAGGAGCAGATTAAATCTCCACAATCAACTTGATGCACCCTGCATCTCTGGAATACCTGAACAGACAAGGAATCATCACAAAATTAAGTTGGTGGACTTTGAGAGCAACTGTAGACTTGGGGTTTGCTTTCTGCATCTAATTTGCTTCTGGCTTTATGTTTATCTTAGTTTAGTATTTAGAGTTCATTATCATTGGTAGATTTTTTAATTGATTTTCTTGCTCTCTTCCTTTTTTTTTATCTATATACATTTTTTTTCCTCTTTCTCTTTTTGTGAGGGTGTATGTGAGGGTGTATGTGTGTGATTCTGTCTATATAGCTTTGCTTTTACCATTTGTCCTAGGGTTCTGTCTGTCTGTTTTTTGGGTGTTTTTTCTCTGTTTATTGTTTTTTTAGTATAGGTTTTAGTGCTTGTTATCATTGGTGGATTTGTTTTTTGGTTTGGTTGCTCTCTTCTTTCTTTCTTTTATTTTTAATACTTTTTAATTTTTTATCTCTAATAACTTTTTTATTTTAAAAACTTTATTTTGTTTTATTTTTTTCTTTCTCTCTTTCTTTATTCTCACTTTTCTTCTGAGTCGTGTGGCTGACAGGTCTTGGTGCTCCAGCCGGGTGTCAGGCCTGTGCCTCTGAGGTGGGAGAGCTGAGTTCAGGACATTGGTCCACCAGAGACCTCCTGGCTCCACGTAATATCAAATGGCGAAAGCTCTCCCAGAGATCACCATCTCAACCCTAAGACCCAGCTCCACTCAACGACGAGCAAGCTACAGTGCTGGACACCCTATGCCAAACAACTAGCAAGACAGGAACACAATCCCACTCATTAGCAGAGAGGCTGCCTAAAATCTTAAAGTCACAGAAACCTCAAAACACACCACAGAATGGAGTCCTGCGCATCAGAAACACAAGATCCAGCCACATCCACCAGAACACAGGCACCAGTCCCCTCCACCAGGAAGCCTACACAACCCACTGAACCAACCGTACCCACTGGGGGCAGACACCAAAAACAATGGGAACTATGAACCTGCAGCCTGCAAAAAGGAGACCCCAAACACAGTAAGTTAAGCAAAATGAGAAGACAGAAAAACACACAGCAGATGAAGGAGCAAGATAAAAACCCACCAGACCAAACAAATGAAGAGGAAATAGGTAGTCTACCTGAAAAAGAATTCAGAATAATGACAGTAAAAATGATCCAAAATCTTGGAACTAGAATGGAGAAAATATAAGAATCGTTTAACAAGAACCTAGAAGAACTAAAGAGCAAACCAACAATGATGAACAACACAATAAATGAAATTAAAAATTCTCTAGAAGGAATCAATAGCAGAATAACTGAGGCAGAAGAACCGATAACTGACCTGGTAGAAAAAATAGTGGAAATAACTACCACAGAGCAGAATAAAGAAAAAAGAATGAAAAGAATTGAGGACAGTCTCAGAGATCTCTAGGACAACATTAAACACACAAACATTTGAATAATACAGGTCCCAGAAGAAGAAGAGAAAAAGAAAGGGACTGAGAAAATATTTGAAGAGATTATAGTAGAAAACGTCCCTAATATGGGAAAGGAAATAATCAACTCCAGGAAGCGGGTTCCAGAAGAAGAAGAGAAAAAGAAAGGGACTGAGAAAATATTTGAAGAGATTATAGTTGAAAACTTCCCTAATATGGGAAAGGAAATCGTTAATCAAGTCCAGGAAGCACAGAGAGTCCCATACAGGATAAATTCAAGGAGAAATACGCCAAGTCACATATTAATCAAACTATCAAAAATTAAATACAAAGAAAAAATATTAAAAGCAGAAAAGGAAAAACAACAAATAACATACAAGAAAATCCCCATAAGGTTAACAGCTGATATTTCAGCAGAAACTCTGCAAGCCAGAAGGGAGTGGCAGGACATACTGAAAGTGATGAAGGAGAAAAACCTGCAACCAAGATTACTCTACCCAGCAAGGATCTCATTCAGATTTGATGGAGAAATTAAAACCTTTACAGACAAGCAAAAGCTGAGAGAGTTCAGCACCACCAAACCGGCTTTACAACAAATGCTAAAGGAACTTCTCTAGACAAAAACACAAGAGAAGGAAAAGTCCTATAATAACGAACCCAAAACAATTTAGAAAATGGGAATAGGAACATACATATCGATAATTACCTTAAATGTAAATGGACTAAATGCTCCCACCAAAAGACACAGATTGGCTGAATGGATACAAAAACAAGACCCATATATATGCTGTCTACAAGAGACCCACTTCAGACCTAGAGACACAAACAGACCAAAAGTGAAGAGATGGAAAAAGATATTCCATTCAAATGGAAATCAAAAGAACGCTGGAGTAGCAATTCCCATATCAGACAAAATAGACTTTAAAATAAAGACTATTAGAAGAGACAAAGAAGGACACTACATAATGACCAAGGGATCAATCCAAGAAGAAGATATAACAATTGTAAGTATTTATGCACCCAACATAGGAGCACCTCAATACATAAGGCAAATGCTAACAGCCATAAAAGGGGAAATCAACAGTAACACAATCATAGTAGGGGACTTTAACACCCCACTTTCACCAATGGACAGATCATCCAAAATGAAAATAAATAAGGAAACACAAGCTTTAAATGACACATTAAACAAGTTGGACTTAATTGATATTTATAGGACATTCCATCCAAAAACAACAGAATACCCTTTCTTCTCAAGTGCTCATGGAACATTCTCCAGGATAGATCATATCTCGGGTAACAAATCAAGCCTTGGTAAATTTAAGAGAACTGAAATCGTATCAAGTATCTTTTCCGACCACAACACTATGAGACTAGATATCAATTACAGGAAAAAATATGTAAAAAATACAAACACATGGAGGCTACACAATACACTACTAAATAACCAAGAGATCACTGGAGAAATCAAAGAGGAAATCAAAAATACCTAGAGACAATGAAAACACAATGACCCAAAACCTATGGGATGCAGCAAAAACAGTTCTAAGAGGGAAATTTACAGCAATACCATCCTACCTCAAGAAACAAGAAACAACTCAATAAACAACCTAACCTTACACCTAAAGCAATTAGAGAAAGAAGAACAAAAACCCTCCAAAGTTAGCAGAAGGAAAGAAATCATAAAGATCAGATCAGAAATAAATGAAAAAGAAATGAAGGGAACGGTAGCAAAGATCAATAAAACTAAAAGCTGGTTCTCTGAAGATAAACAAAATTGATAAACCATTAGCCAGACTCATCAAGAAAAAAAGGGAAAGACTCAAATCAATAAAATTAGAAATGAAAAAGAAGTAACAGCTGACACTGAAGAAATACAAAGGATCATGAGAGATTACTACAAGCAACTATATGCCAATAAAATGGACAACCACAAAGAAATGGACATATACTTACTAAAGCACAACCTTCCGAGACTGAACCAGGAACAAATAGAAAATAAAAACAGACCAATCACAAGCACTGAAATTGAAACTGTGATTAAAAATCTTCAAACAAACAAAAGCCCAGGACCAGATGGCTTCACAGGTGAATTCTACCAAACATGTAGAGAAGAGCTAACAACTATCCTTCTCAAACTCTTCCAAAATATAGCAGAGGGAGGAACACTCCCAAACTCATTCTACAAGGTCACCATCACCCTGATACCAAAACCAGAAAAAGATGTCACAAAGAAAGAAAACTACAGGCCAATAGCACTGATGAATATAGATGTAAAAATCCTCAACAACATACTAGCAAACAGAATCCAACAGCACATTAAAGGGAAAGGGATCATACACCATGACCAAGTTGGGTTTATCCCAGGAATGCAAGAATTCTTCAATATACGCATATCAAACAGTGTGAAAAACCATATTAACAAATTGAAAAATAACAACATGATCATCTCAGTAGATGCAGAAAAAGGTTTCAACAAAATTCAACACCATTTATGATTAAAACTCTCCAGAAAGTAGGCACAGAGGGAACTTACCTCAACATAATAAAGACCATGTATGACAGACCCACAGCCAACATCATTCTCAATGGTGAAAAACTGAAACCATTTCCTCTAAGATCAGGAACAAGACCAGGCTGTGCACTCTCACCACTATTATTCAACATAATTTTGGAAGTTTTAGCCACAGCAATCAGAGAAGAAAAAGAAATAACAGGAATCGAAATCAGAAAAGAAGAAGTAAAGCTGTCACTATTTGCAGATGACATGACACTATACATAGAGAATCGTAAAGATGCTACCAGAAAACTACAAGAGCTAATCAATGAATTTGGTAGAGCAGCAGGATACAAAATTAATGTACAGCACTCTCTTGCATTCCTATACACTAATGATGAAAAATCTGAAAGAGAAATTAAGGAAACACTCCCATTTACCACTGCAACAAAAAGAACAAAATACCTAGGAATAAACCTACCTAAGGAGACAAAAGACCTGTAAACAGAAAACTGTAAGACGGTGATGAAAGACATTAAAGATGATACAAACAGATGGAGAGATATACCATGTTCCTGGATTGGAAGAATCAACATTGTGAAATGGCTATACTACCCAAAGCAATCTACAGATTCAATGTAATCCCCATCAAACTACCAATGGCATCTTTCAAAGAACTAAAACAAAAAATTTCACAATTTGTATGGAAACACAAAAGATCCTGAATAGCCAAAGCAATCTTGAGAAAGAAAAACGGAGCTGGAGGAATCAGGCTCCTAGACTACAGACTATACTACAAAGCCACAGTAATCAAGACAGTATGGTACTGGAACAAAAACAGAAAATACAGAACAATGGAACAGGACAGAAATCCCAGAGATAAACCCACGCACATATGGTCACCTTATTTTTGATAAAAGAGGCAAGAATATACAATGGAGAAAAGACAGCCTCTTCAATAAGTGATGCTGGGAAAACTGGACAGGTACATGTAAAAGACTGAAATTAGAACACTCCCTAACACCATACACAAAAATAAACTCAAAATGGATTTGAGACCTAAATGTAAGGCCAGACACTATCAAACTCTTAGAGGAAAACATAGGCAGAACACTCTATGACATAAATCACAGCAAGATCCTTTTTGACCCACCTCCTAGAGAAAGGGAAATAAAAACAAAAA
Source organism: Lipotes vexillifer (assembly GCF_000442215.2). Lineage (NCBI taxonomy): Eukaryota > Metazoa > Chordata > Mammalia > Artiodactyla > Lipotidae > Lipotes > Lipotes vexillifer. The sequence goes on along the minus strand of NW_006782254.1, from coordinate 423,221 downwards.
TAAATGGGACCTAATGAAACTTAAAAGCTTTTGCACAGCAAAGGAAACCAGAAACAAGATGAAAAGACAACCCTCAGAACGGGAGAAAATATTTGCAAATGAAGCAACTGACAGAGGATTAATCTCTAAAATATATAAACAGCTCATGCAGCTCAATACCAAAAATACAAACAACCCAATCCAAAAGTAGGCAGAAGACCTAAATAGACATTTCTCCAAAGATGATATACAGATTGCCAACAAACACATGAAAGGACGCTCAACATCACTAATAATTAGAGAAATGCAAATCAAAAGTACAATGAGGTATCACCTCACACCAGTCAGAATGGCCATCATCAAAGAAACTACAAACAATAAATGCTAGAGAGGGTGTGGAGAAAAGGGAACCCTCTTGCACTGTTGGTGGGAATGTAAACTGATACAGCCACTGTGGAGAACAGTACAGACGTCCCTTAAAAAACTAAAAATAGAACTACCATACGACCCATGAATCACACTACTGGGCATATAACCTGAGAAAACCATAATTCAAAGAGTCATGTACCACAATGTTCATTGCAGCTCTATTTACAATAGCCAGGACATGGAAGCAACCTAAGTGTCCATCGACAGATGAATGGATAAAGAAGATGTGGCACATATATACAATGGAATATTACTCAGCTATAAAAAGATATGAAATTGAGTTATTTGTAGTGAGGTGGATGGACCCAGAGTCTGTCATACAGAATGAAGTAAGTCAGAAGGATAAAAACAAATACCGTATGTTAACACATATATATGGAATGTAAAAAAAAAAGGACACGGGGAGAGGGAAGTGTAAGCTGGGACGAAGTGAGAGAGTGGCATGGACATATATACACTACCAAATGTAAAATAGATAGCTAGTGGGAAGCAGCCACATAGCACAGGGAGATCAGCTCAGTGTTTTGTGACCACCTAGAGGGGTGGGATAGGGAGGGTGGGAGGGAGATGCAAGAGGGAGGAGATATGGGGATATATGTATACGTATAGCTGAATCACTTTTTTATAAAGCAGAAACTAACACACCACTGTAAAGCAATTATACTCCTATAAAGATGTTAAAAAATAAGTAAATAAATAAAATTATAAACAGGCCTATATCTATTAAGAAATTTTAATTTATTGAAAACATCCCCCCCAAAGAAAACTTTAATCTACTTGATTATACTGGTAATGAAACAGTCAAGGAAGAACTAACGCTAATCTTACACAAACTATTTCAGCAAATAGATAATGAGTGACCACTGCTCAATTTATTTTATGAGACTGGAATAAAACAACTTGGAAAAAAAGAAAACTACAGACAAATATCCTTCATGAATATATAAACAAATTTCATTAACAAAATGCTAGCAAACTGATTCTAATAATATATTAAAAGGTAGGATTAATCCCAGAAATATAAGGTTAGTTTAACATTCAAAATTAATGTAATTCACCATGTGACAAGAATAAAGGACAAAATCCATATGATCATTTTTAATAGATGCAGAAGAATTTTTTGAAAATTCAACACCCTTTGATGACAAAACAACAACAACAACAACAAAAACCTCAGCAGGCTAAGAATAGTAAGGAACTTTCTCAACATGATAAATGGTATCAACAAAAAACCTATAGCTAACATTATACCTAATGGTAAAAGATTAAAGTGCATCCCCGGAGATCAGGAATAAGGTAAAGATGCCCGCTTTCACCTCTTCTATTCAATATGGTACTAGAGCTCACAGTCCTTCAAAAGACCCTTCAAAAGACCCTTTTAATAAAACAAAAAGGTAAGCCACAGACTGGGAGAAAACATTCACAGCCCACATATATCAGACAAATTACTTGTATCCAGAATATACATTTATATAAATTTTACAACACAATAAAGACAAGTAACCCAATAATCAAAGGGCAAAAGATCTGAACAGACACTTCTCAAAAGATATATGAATGACCAATAAGCACAAGAAAAGATGCTCAACATCACTAGTCATGAGGGATATGCATAATTAAACTAAAATAAAACACCACTATATACTCTTTTGAATGGCTGAAATTTTAAAAACTGACCACATCAAGTGTTGATGAGAACGTGAAACAACTGAAATCTCACACACCGCTAGTAGCAGTGGAAAATGGTACAACCACTTTAAAAACAAAAAGAAAAAAAAAATCCTCCAGATCCCACCAACTAGTTTTTCCATTTTCCTTTCTGCAGGTCTTTATTCAAACAGTTTGAAATAGCTGGAATTACATATGTGATTTTTTTTATCCTTTTTTTTTTTACTTAACAGTGCGTTACAAGTACCCCTGATTTACATAAAACAAATTATTTGTATACTCTGTCATCTCATTTGGTACTGTCCAAGACTACATGTTCTAAAAGTCCAAGATCAAGATAGCTTACATTCACTTTGCACAGTGTGGCAGAGCCAACATGGAGGGAAAGGCAATTAGTGAATTGTTTTGTTTTATGACAAAAGTGAAATGTTCTCAGTGACAGGCTGTAAGTTAATCTGCATCTCGTCAAAGATATTACCTTCTGGACAGAGTCCCAGTGCCTCATAAGTAAGAAGTTCATTGGTGGAAAAGCAATCATGAAGTTCTATTACATCAATATCACTTGGTCTCAGGCCAGATTTCTCATAGCACTTTCTGGCAGCTTCTTTACTCATATCAAAGCCAACCTAAAACCGAAACCATATATAAATAAATTAAGGGCATCAAAACTGGGACTTTTATATAAGGCTTATATGTATAACCTTAACAGTTGAGAATTGACCATAAATACTGAAATCTCAGTTAATTCTGTATTACACAGAAAGTCCAAATAAAAGAATATCCAGGAGGGAGAATGAACATACACATTACATTTTGTACTATAAAAAGGACTTACAATTCCTCATGCCATATCCTGTGCAAAGTTACAAAAACTCTATCAAACCACAATATATAGTTGTGGTGGATAGGTTGAAGAGATTTATCAAGAGATCATTATGATTCAGGTACACTGAAAAATATGGGTGAATTTCTATATGAAAATAAACAATCTTCTTTTAGAAGATCATTAGGATTCAAACCATTTTTCCAATATTCATGCTATCAACACCCCTTTGGTCTCAGATAATAACATGCAAACTCACCTCTTTTCCAAGGAATAAAACTGTGATGTGATGGACAATGTACTACAATCAGAAAACCTGAGTATAGGTTTCACCTCTGCCACACCCTAGCTTGTGTGATCTTGGGCAAGTTACAGAAACATTTTAAAATTCAAAGCATTGTTGTAAAATCATTTTGTAAACTCTAACGTAAACCATATGCTTATTTATATATGTGTGTGTACATAATGCACATTTTTATATGTGTATATATGTACGTATCTTCAAATATTCAACTAACTCAGGTCAGAATTCTTATTTTTTTACTTCCTCCATTTTGTACTCAATCTTCAATCAGTGATTTTTAAAGTGCAAAAAAGTTCCTGAAAATATCTTTGTTTTTCCCTTAACTCTGTAAGACTGGAGTTCTGGGCATATTTAGGCAACTCAAAATTTTTAAAAATAGCACACTAGTTAGTTAAAAGTGCATGCATATGTTCTTATCAGTTATTTTCCCTTAACAGATTCTTAGGATGGGTTATAATATTAAATTTTCTAGACCAATTTTTTTCAAGTAAATAACGTTCAGAGCTGATGACATGATGTCACCTTGAAATTTTGAAAAAGAAATCCCTTGACTGATTAATAAAACAGAATCTCAGACACACCATTTTAATAATGCTTTGTTCTTCAAACGAGCTTGGCATATCAGTCACCATCTCTTGAGCCAAAATTTCCACAGCTTTGGATTTCAGGCCGTGCTTCTGTACAAATGCTTCACTAGCCAAAATTGCTGCTGCAGCACCATCTGAAGTGGGACTAAGAGGAGGTGAAAATAGTTATTTATACCTGGTTCACCTCGATCTTAGGATTCAGTCTAGGAGTTCTTTCAGTGTGGAAAGGCTGGGTGTATGCTTGCTGGTCATTGGACTGTCTTTGTAATATCTGCAGTTAAAAATTATACATGCTTCACATCTGAAGACTGAACTTCTAACAAGAATTTAAATGCTATCAGTCACTGCTTGGTCTCTAAGGGTCTCTCCCAAAAAGTTCTTATTGCAAAGAATCCCAGATTTGCCTCTGCAGATACATAAGGTATTTTCTGGTGACTTCTGAGGAGTCCACAAGGTTATTCCTGAGCTAAAAAAGATTCTACTATAGGCCTAACTAGCTCCAACTTTGCTATCTCCCAAATAATCAGTCTTGGAATCCTTTTGGAAACTGCGAAAGGATGGAATAGGAGGTATCAGAAAACCCATGGTTTGGTTAAGACCCTTGAGATCTCCTCAAAATAGACCTTTTCCTTAGAGCAGCTGTGAAGGAAGGCAGCAGACACAAGAAGCCTTCTGTGAGTTGAGCTGTACTTTAAAAATGGGCAGACACTCATACTGCAACAGATAAAAATGGACGTCACTTGTTCACTTGCATCCCAGACAGTAACTCCAGGACACATCCAGGTGAGAGTTAGGCACAGGTAGGAGCTATGCAATACTAACTCAGTCTTCCAGGAGACAGATATTGTCAAGCATTTTCAAGACAGAGTTACTATCATTATTAAAGCTTTGATTTTTTTTCTTGTTTTACCTTTACTCGTAGTTAGTATGATTAAAATTTCCTACAGTAGAAATATACAGCAGAGAAAACAAAATGGTCAAGGGAAAAACCTTTGGACTCCACTGGCCTCCCAAGCCAAGTATTTAATAAATACTATTAAAACAGAGTAGCTGGAAGTCATGAGAAAAGGAAGTAAAATATATAATTTTCCAAGAGAAAAGACAATCTGTGTCTAGACAGGAATAGGAAGCAAGGGTGCTCACTCCAGGGTAAGGACTATACTTGGTAGGAGTTCTATAAAAGCAGATACAGATATAGATATGCCCAGATACAGAGCCTACAGTCTACCCAAGGGATAGAGGGGGTGGGGGTGGGGAGAAGGCACAGTACTTCTATTAAATATTAAAATGTGTTTTTCTTACCAACATTGTAAGATAGTCAAAAAATCAAAAATTTTTTGAGATGCCATCACTTCATCTAAACTGTACTCCTTTTGGAACTGGGAATACCTAAATATAAAATAAGTAGTTACAGAATGTGAGGTAGCAATCACAATTTTTGTTAAAGATGTTCTGGTCCAGAAGTTAAAGAGAGAAGAATAATACATAAATACTCTTTTCACAAATGAAAGATAGGCTTTCATAAACCATTTCAATCTACAATAAATAAGTCATTTGAATTGAATTTTTAAAATTCCTAACTCCAAAATATCATGTTGTATAAAAAAACTTTTGTCTAATTTTTGTCCTGGGTTCCTGGCATGGAGATTCTAAAACCCTTGGAATTTCCTGAGTAATAAAAGTGTCTTTGTTATGCTAATTAGGTAACTTGTGGTGGTCCCCTCGTTAGCTGGGGGATAAGGGAGGGATGACCCAGGGGTCTGGTCACCAGAAAGATCAACCATGCGAATACAAGATTGGGAGTTTTGAACCAGTTTGACCCCTAGGGAGAAGACGGGGGCCTAGAGATCGAGTGGCCAATGATTTAATTGAATATGCCTGCATAATGAAGCCCCAATAAAATCTTTAGAAATTGAAGCTTGGTGAAGCCACCTGGTTGCCAAGTACCTTCACAGGAGCGTGTTGTGCCCTGACTCCATGGGAAGAGGGCATGGAAGCTCTGCACTAGGAACCTTCCCAGTCATTATCCTATGTGCCTCTTCATTTGGCTGTTCCTCAGTAAGTACAGTACTTTCCTGAGTTCTGTAAGTCATTCTAGTGAATTATCAAACATGAGAGGATCATGGGAACCACTGAATTTATAGTCAGTTGGTCAGAAGTGCAGGTGGCCTGGGGATCCTATTTCATCTGGCATCTAAAGTGAGAGCAGTCTTGTGAAGTCTTAATTCATAGAGTCTGCATTAACTCTGAGTGGCAGGTACCAGAATTAAATTGCAGTACACCCAGTTGGTGTCAAACCAGTTGGAGCTTAAAATAAAATACCTTTTTTTTTTCCTGGAGAATTACAAAAATATTAGTTCCTTAAAAGCAAAATTAAATGACTTGCAATTCAGCCAACTTTTGTGGTGATAATATTATACAACTACATTTAATGAAAGCTAATGGCATTCTTAAATAAATGTATAAAACCTATAATAAAATATCTGCATTCTTCAAAACACATTTCCTTTCTCATCACTGCCAAGAAGAAACTTATTCTCATCCCCTTTGGTGCCTCTAACAATATAATCAGATGGTTTCAGAAATTGCTCTGGAAAGATAGCAGCACAAATAGATACAATAAGGGAGTTTCTAAAAGCAAGCTTCAACTGGTATGGGAATTAAGCAATTCCAGTGTTTAGAAATAAAGCCCATGTAACTTAGATCTGCATACTACCGTCTGCACCTTTGCTTCTGAAGCTAACTTTGACCATCACCAACTTTCAAAAAAATGCTTTATTTAAGCCAGATCCTGTACTAGACAGTGGGGACATGGACATAGTCCCTACCCTCAAGGAACTCAGTCTGAATCCACGGCAATAAATACACCATCCTAGTATGATAAATGCCATGATAGAAATGTTATACAGGGTGCCATGGGACCAACAGGATACACATCAAACCCAGATACCAAAGGGGACTTCCTCTCTGAGGTTAGGCAAATAAGAGGAAATAGGAGACAGAGAATTCCTGGCAAAAGGGTCAGCACATGCAAAGCCTCTTGAGGTGAAATAGTTTATTGAAGCTAGAGCGTGACATCTGGGAAGGAATATGGAGGCAAGATGAAGAAGAGGGGGCAGGAGACATGAACAAGGATCAGATCATGAAAGGCCAGTATATGGTGTTTACATTATACTGAAAACAATGAGGAACTACTAAAGGATATTAAGCTGGGAGTGACATGACCAGATTTGTATTTCAGCAAGAAAGCTGTGGTATGGAAAAGGGACACTAAAAAGGCATTACCAAAAGCAAGTAAACCAACTAAGAGATTGGGGCAATAATTAAGGCCAGAAATGATAAGGGCCTAAAATAGGGAATTGGAAGTAAAAGATGGAGAGAAGCGGGACTTCCCTAGAGGTCCAGTGGTTAAGACTCCATGCTTCCAATGCAGAGGGCACAGGTTTGATCCCTGGTCAGGGAACTGAGATCCCACATGCTGTGCAGCACAGCCAAAAAATAAAATTAAAAAAAAAAAAAGATGGAAAGAAGTAATGAATTCAAGAGATAGTAAGGAGGGAGAGTTATAGACACAGGTCTGAAGGCTCAAGTGGCAGAAGCTATCCCTAATCTTATACTACTGATCACAGATTCTCACTGCCTTTAGGTATTCTTATAATCTGTGAGGAAGAACTTGAGAAGGTTCTTAACTCAACCTTCTTAGAAATATGTAACAGGTTATCTCTAATGACTGGTCAGCAAACAGAATTATCTTTCTTCACTAGTCAAGCAAAACCTAGTGTAAGAAGTTAGCATCTAAAATTTCTGAGCCAAACCTAAAAGGCTATTCTTGGCTGTTTCAATGAGTTTTAAATTATGAAGCTGACATTCAGAAGTAACATTTGCCTATTCAACATAATTGAGAACTTATAATACATAGCAGAAGATCCATGAGGACAAGGAACTTACCCATCTTGTTCACTGCTATATCACTAGTAGCTTTACCAGCGTCTTGCACACAGTAGGCTACTGAATACGTAATAGCTGAGTGAATGAAAATCCTTTAGAAGAATGCTGTAATGAGTGGATAAATGAGTACCTGGTTGGGCAGGGAGTTAAGTAAAAGAAAGACTTGGAAGTTTTGCTTCTCTGGGGAAGGTCAAGAGCTGCTCTTTGGAGCCTCAAAGCCAGGAAACTGCATACTGTCAACTCCTCAATATGTTGGTACAGTTCCTTACTAGTTTCAGGAAATCACAAGGATTTTTAATGGTTCTCCAAGTTCTAAGGACAAATAAATCAGCTCTAGACCATATTTATGGGCTTAAGACTGCTTATCCTAACTACTATTCAGTAACAGCAAAGTTTTATTGAGCATATACTATGTTCCAATACCCTACTAGGTACTGAAGATATAAAGATGAGACATAATCTCTGCTCAAGGATCATCATCATCAGAGGAGAAAGATTTATAAATAAGTATGATACACTGTGATATGTTGTAACAGACATATACAGACAGTACAATGAAGCTCATGAGAAAAAATAATTATGCCTATTTAAGAAGGTACTAAGAGAAGCAATGATATTTGGGTTGAGACTTGATGAGTAAGTAGATACTTGCCAAACAAAAGAAAGGCAGAAGGATATTCCAGGGAGAGTTAACAGCATAACTAAAAACACAGAAACAAGCACAGTATACTACACTTGAGAAATACCAAGTAATCTTGTGAGAGATGAGATTGAGAATAACCAGGGAAGTGGTAGGAAATAAGACCAGCAAAGTAGAACGAGGTCAAATTATAACAGGTTTGTTATCTCATATGAAGGAATTTCTATTTTATTATATAAGCAAGGGAATTAACCAAAGCTTCCACAATACCCTTAGATTTTTCACAAAATACCATTAAATTTAGGGCATGGGAGTAGATATTATTTGTTAATTAGGTATACCCTGAATTCAAACACCAATTCAAAAGCAGAAGAATGAGGAGAACAAGTAGTAGCATGAAGTATTAGAAATATGTGGTAATGACCCACTTGTGGTATAAAATGTCCCTTATCATGTTTTTATGTTTATTAAACATGGCAAAATTTGTTTAATAGTTCAGAAACAATTTACTGAGCACTGATTATGTTCCAGACTCTGTGCTAAGCATTAAGAACATAAAGATAAGAGATGGCTCTTGCCTTCAAGGAGTTTATAATCTAGTAGAAGGAAAAATATAAACACTATTTTACCACTATTTAGAATGATCCTGAGCAAGCTACCTAACTTCTGTAGGCCTCATTTTCATCATCTATAAAATAAGAATAAAAATAACTACCTTACAGGGTCCTTGAGAGAATTAAATGAAAATGTACATAAAAGTACCTAGCACAGTGACACAGAGTTGGCATTTAATAAAGTTAGCTACTATTCTTTTATTGCCTAGTGGTTTGCTTTTGTAGAGATCCTACTTGTGTGGCACTAATTCATTTCCCAGTGAACCAATTTTATTCAGCAACCATTAAGTACATGCTATGAGCCATGCATTGCACTAGGTACTAGGGATTCAAAGATTAATTATCAGTAATACATATGATGTAATTTTACTTCAGACTATTTTTTAGGATATAAATAACCATATTATTCTGTCAGAGTAAGAGTTAACGACACTAACATAATTAAAATGCAAATAATTTAATATAAAGTAATTAAAACAACCACTTTAATTGATCAAAACAAACAAAGAAAAGTTTTAAAAAATGGTTTAAAATGGGGCCTGGTTATTTCCAATTAAAATTATTATAATAAATTTCATTTACTAGAGTTAGAACCTATGACCAATTACATCTTTTAACGCTAGCCATTCACATTCTTTCTTAAAAGAGCAACTAAGCTTAAATGGCATTTTAAATATAAATAGACCAAAACCTAAACTGAAAAGTAGGCAAAAGTTTACTTGGGCACAAGCCTTTCATAAGAAAAACATTCTAGTTAACATCTTTGAGGTCTTACATTTGCTTTTCAAGTACAAAGTTGCATATTACATAGCAGGATAACCCAGATTCTCACTATTTCATATCTCTGAAATACTTACGGGTTATTAACTGAATGTTTATGATTTTTCCATCCAATTTTTGCAAAGTGTTCAAGTTTTGTTCCTGTAGAGAAAGCAAACTTCTATTAATGAGTTAATGCTTTCCTGTTGCTTGTTAACAAATGTTGCAATGATACCCAGTATCGTTCTAGTATTTCCACATTTTCCCATGCATAGATACCAGTATTGGAAACTTCAACACTGATCCCTCACATAAACATTTCTTTATAATTAAACTGGGGTGTATTTCATGAATTGAATCAACAAATAAGCATATGATATGAAAATAGTTCAAACTGGCCTATTCTACCTAGTACAACTAGGGTCTACTTTCAAAACCCAGAAAATATAGCCTAGGACCACAGTGGTTATAAGGCAGGAAAGCACTGCCAGCAATACTTCAAGGAGTCTGCCAAAACATCCCAACATCCCTGGACAAAGTGAATTTTACAATTCAAACCTCTAGGGCCTGAACTTCTTTTTCCTTATGATAAGGCAGAAAGGTCTTCAGAAGAGTTAGTCTAACAAGAAAAGTGTATACTTTTTAAATTCTTTAACAGAAAGTTCAAAGAGTAGTGTCAGAAAATAAAAGCAAGCAAATTAATGAAGTAAAATTTGCAAAAATCTTGTTTATTATTTTTAGGAAGATGAAACAGAATAAAATAGGTTTTGAATCCTCCTTTGGAACTAGAAAGACCAAGGAATGAAAAAGTGCACTGATCGGAGCTGATAATATTAAGTTAATACACAGCACAATAAAGTGGAGAGTCCCCATTTGTTTTCTCTCTACCTTTTCTGTCAAGGAGGGTGACCTTCAGAGCAGAAATGACATACATATAATTGAACAAATCTCTCAATTCTAATAAAAATGGAAAAAGGTACAGACCACACTAGCGATCTCATACCAATAAGAGTAAGTGACTGATCCAGAGGCAGTCAGAATGGGTCCAGTAAGAACAAGGCACATCAAATTAACATCTTTTTTTTTTAATTTTAATTTTTTTATACAGCAGCTTCTTATTAGTTACCTGTTTTATACATATTTGTGCATATATGTCAATCCCAATCTCCCAATTCATCCCAGCACCACCCCCATCCCCCACTTTCCCCCCATGGTGTCCATACATTTGTTCTCTACATCTGTGTCTCTATTTCTGCCTTGCAAACCGGTTCATCTGTACCACTTTTCTAGATTTCACATATATGCATTAATATACGATATTTGTTTTTCTCTTTCTGACACACTTCACTCTATATGACACTCGCTAGGTCCATCCACGTCTCTACAAATGATCCATTTTCATTCCTTTTTATGGCTGAGTAATATTCCATGGTATATATGTACCACATCTTCTTTATCCATTCGCCTGTCGATGGGCATTTAGGTTGCTTCCATGACCTGGCTATTGTAAATAATGCTGCAATGAACACTAGAGTGCATGTATCTTTTTGAATTATGGTTTTCTCTGGGTATATGCGCAGTAGTGGGATTGCTGGGTCATACGGTAATTCTACTGCTAGTTTTTTAAGGAAACTCCATACTCTTCTCCATAGTGGCTGTATCAACTTACATTCTCACCAACAGAGCAAGATAGTTCCCTTTTCTCCACACCCTCTCCAGCATTTGTTGCTTGTAGATTTTCTGATGATGTCCATTCTAATGGGTGTGAGGTGGTACCTCATTGTAGTATTGAGTTGCATTTCTCTAATAATTAGTGATGCTGAGCAGCTTTTCATGTGCCTCTTGGCCATCTGCATGTCACTTTGGAGAAATCTATTTTGGTCTTCTACCCATTTTTCAACTGGGTTATTTTTTTTTTAAATATTGAGCTGCATGAGATGTTTATATATTTTGGAGATTAATCCTTTGTCCATTGATTCGTTTGCAAATATTTTCTCCCATTCTGAGGGTTGTCTTTTTGTCTTGTTTATAGTTTCCTTTGCAGTGCAAAAGCTTTGAAGTTTCATTAGGTCCCATTTGTTTATTTTTGTTTTTATTTCCATTACTCTAGGAGGTGGGTCAAAAAAGATCTTGCTATGATTTATGTCAAAGAGTGTTCTTCCTATGTTATCCTCTAAGAGTTTTATAGTGTCCGGTCTTACATTTAGTTCTTTAATTCATTTTGAGTTATTTTTGAGTATGGTGTTACGGTGTGTTCTAATTTCATTTTTTACATGTAGCTGTCCAGTTTTCCCAAGACCACTTATTGGAGAGGCTGTCTTAACTCCATTGTATATTCTTGCCTCTTTTGCCATAGATTAGTTGACCATAGGTGTGTGGGTTTATCTCTGGGCTTTCTATCCTGTTCCATTGATCTATATTTCTGTTTTTGTGCCAGCACCATATTGTCTTGATTACTGTAGCTTTGTAGTATAGTCTGAGGTCAGGGAGTCTGATTCTTCCAGCTCTGTTTTTTTCCCTCAAGTTTGCTTTGGCTATTTGGGGTCTTATGTGTCTCCATACAAATTTTAAGTTTTGTTCTAGTTCTATAAAAATGCCATTGGTAATTTGATAGGGTTGCATTGAATCTGTACATTGCTTTGGGTAGTATAGTCATTTTCACAATATTGATTCTTCCAATACAAGAACATGATATATCTCTCCATCTGTTTGTGTCATCTTTAATTTCTTTCATCAGTGTCTTATAATTTCTGAGTACAGGTCTCTTACCTCCTTAGGTATGTTTATTCCTAGGTATTTTATTCTTTTGTTGCAATGGTGAATGGGATTGTTTCCTTACTTTCTCTTTCTGATCTTTGTTTTTAGTGTATAGGAATGCAAGATATTTCTGTGCATTAATTATTGTATCCTGCAACTTTACCAAATTCATTGATTAGCTCTAGTAGTTTTCTGGTGGCATCTTTAGGATTATCTATGTGTAGTATCATTATCATCTGCAAACAGTGACAGTTTTACTTCTTCTTTTCCAATCTGTATACGTTTTATTTCTTTTTCTTCTTTGACTGCCATGGCTAGGACTTCCAAAACTATGTTGAATAAAAGTGGCAAGAGTGGACATCCTTGTTTTGTTCCTCATCTTAGAAGAAATGCTTTCAGTTATTCACCATTGAGAATGATGTTTGCTGTGGGTCTGTTGTATACGCCCTTTATTATGTTGAGGTAGGTTCCCTCTATGCCCCATTTCTGGAGAGTTTTATCATAAATGGGTGTTGAATTTTGCCAAAAGCTTTTTCTGCATCTATTGAGATGATCATATGGTTTTTATTCTTCAATTTGTTAATATGGTGTATCACATTGATTGATTTGCATATAGTGAAGAATCCTTGGATCCCTGGGATAAATCCCACTTGGTCATGGTGTATGATCCTTTTAATGTGTTGTTGGATTCTGTTTCCTAGTATTTTGTTAAGGATTTTTAGATCTATATTCAACAGTGATATTGGTCTGTAATTTTCATTGTTTGTAGTACCTTTGTCTGGTTTTGGTATCAGGGTGTTGCTGGCCTCATAGAATGAGTTTGGGAGTGTTCCTTCCTCTGCAATTTTTTGAAAGAGTTTGAGAAGGATAGGTGTTAGCTCTTCTCTAAATGTTTGATAGAATTCACCTGTGAAGCCATCTGGTCCTGGACTTTTGTTTCTTGAAAGGTTTTTAACCACAGTTTCAAATTCATTACTTGTGATTGGTCTCTTTATATTTTCTGTTTCTTCCTGGTTCAGTCTTAGAAGGTTATACCTTTCTAAGAATTTGTCCATTTCTTCCAGGTGGTCCATTTTATTGGCATAGAGTTGCTTGTAGTAGTCTCTTATAATGCTTTGTATTTCTTCAGTGTCAGTTGTAACTTCTCCTTTTTCATTTCTAATTTTACTGATTTGAGTCCTCTCCCTCTTTTTCTTGATGAGTCTGGCTAAAGGTTTATCAATTTTGTTTACCTTCTCAAGGAACCAGCTTTTAGTTTTATTGATCTTTGTTAATTTTTTCTTTGTTTCTATTTCATTTATTTCTGCCCTGATCTTTATGATTTCTTTCCTTCTGCTAACTTTGGGTTTTGTTTGTTCTTCTTCCTCTACTTCCTTGAGGTGTAAGATTAGATTGTTTCTTCGAGATTTTTCTTGTTTCTTGAGGTAGGATTGTATTGCTATAAACTTTCCTCCTAGAACTGCTTTTGCTTTATCCCATAGGTTTTGGATTGTCGTATTTTCATTGTCATTTGTCTCTAGGTATTTTCTGATTTCCTCTTTGACTTCTTCAGTCATCTCTTGGTTATTTAGTAACGTACTGTTTAGCCTCAATGTGTTTGTGTCTTTTTATATTTTTTTCCCTGTAATTTATTTCTAGTCTCATAGCACTGTGGTCGGAAAAGATGCTTGATATGATTTCAATTTTCTTAAATTTACCAAGGTTTGATTTGTGACCCAAGATATGATCTATCCCAGGGAATATTCCGTGTGCACTTGAGAAGAAAATGTAATCCACTGTTTTTGGATGGAATGTCCTATAAATATCAATTAAATCTATCTGCTGCATTGAATCATTTAAAGCTTGTGTTTCCTTATGAATTTTCTGTCTGGATGATCTGTCCATTGTCGTAAGTGAGGTGTTAAAGTCCCCTACTATTACTGTGTTACTGTCAGTTTCCTCTTTTATTGCTGTTAGCATTTACCTTACGTATTGAGGTGCTCCTATGTTGGGTGCATATATATTTATAAGTGTTTTATCTTCTTCTTGGATTGATCCCTTGATCGTTATGTAGTGTTCTTCTTTGTCTCTTGTAACATTCTTTATGTTAAAGTCTATTCTGATATGAGTATTGATACTCCAGCTTTCCCTTGATTTCCATTTGCATGGAATATCTTTTTCCATCCCCTCACTTTCAGTCAGTACGTGTCCCTAGGTCTGAAGTTGGTCTCTTGTAGACAGCATATATATGGGTCTTGTTTTTGTATTCATTCAGCAAGGCCGTGTCTTTTGGTTGGAGCATTTAATCCATTCACATTTAAGGTAATTATTATTATGTAAGTTCCTATTACCATTTTCTTAATCGTTTTGGGTTTGTTTTTGTAGGTCCTTTTCTTCTCTTCTGTTTCCCACTTAGAGAAGTTCCTTTAGCATTTGTTGTAGAGCTGGTTTGGTGGTGCTGAATTCTCTTTGCTTTTGCTTGTCTGTAAAGCTTTTGATTTCTTCGTCAAATCTGAATGCGATCCTTGCTGGGTAGAGTAATCTTGGTTGTAGGTTCTTCCCTTTCATCACTTTAAATATATCGTGGCACTCCCTTCTGGCTTGTAGTTTCTGCTGAGAAATCAGCTGTCAACCTTATGGGAGTTCCCTTGTATGTTATTTGTCGTTCTTCCCTTGTTGCTCTTAATAATTTTTCTTTGTCTTTAATTTTTGTCAATTTGATTACTATGTGTCTCAGCCTGTTTCTCCTTGGGTTTATCCTGCCTGGGACTCTCTGTGCTCCCTGGACTGGGGTGGCTATTTCCTTTCCCATGTTAGGGAAGTTTTCAACTATAATCTCTTCAAATATTTTCTCAAGTCCTTTCTCTCTCTCTTCTCCTTCTGGGACCCCTATAATGCGAATGTTGGTGCATTTAATGTTGTCCCAGAAGTCTCTTAGGCTGTCTTCATTTCTTTTCATTCTTTTTTCTTTATTCTGTTCTGTAGCAGTGAATTCCACCATTCTGTCTTCCTAGTCACTTATCCTTTCTTCTGCCTCAGTTATTCTGCTATTGATTCCTTCTAGTGTATTTTTCATTTCAGTTATTGTATTGTTCAACTCTGTTTGTTTGTTCATTATTTCTTCTAGGTGTTTGTTAAACATTTCTTGCATCTTCTTGATCTTTGCCTCCATTCTTTTTCCGAGTTCCTGGATCATCTTCACTATCATTATTCTGAATTATTTTTCTGGAAGTTTACCTACCTCCACTTCATTTAATTGTTTTTCTGGGGTTTTATCTTGTTCCTTTATCTGGCACATAGTCCTCTCCCTTTTCATTTTATCTATCTTTCTGTGAATGTGGTTTTCATTCCATAGGCTGCAGGATTGTAATTCTTCTTGCTTCTGCTGTCTGCCCTCTGGTGGATGAGGCTATCTAAGAGGCTTGTGCAAGCTTCCTGATGTGAGGGACTGGTGGTGGGTAGAGCTGGGTGTTGATCTGGTGGGCAGAGCTCAGTAAAACTTTAATCCACTTGTCTGCTGATGGGTGGGGCTGAGTTCCCTCCCTGTTGGCTGTTTGGTCTGAGGCGACCAAGCAGTGGAGGCTACAGGCTCTGTGGTGGGGCTAATGGCGGACTCTGGGAGGGCTCACACCAAGGAGCACTTCCCAGAACTTCTGCTGCCAGTGTCCCTGTCCCTACCATGAGCCACAGCTACACCCTGCCTCTGGAGGAGACCCTCCAACACCAGCAGGTGGGTCTGATTCAGTTTCCTATGGGGGCACTGTTCCTTCCCCTTAGGTCCCGGTACACACACTACTTTGGGTGTGCCCTCCAAGAATGGAGTCTCTGTTTCCCCCAGTCCTGTTGAAGTCCTGCAATCAAATCCCGCTAGCCTTCAAAGTCTGATTCTCTGAGAATTCCTCCTCCCGTTGCCAGACCCCCAGGTTGGGAAGCCTGATGTGGGGTTCAGAACCTTCACTCCAGTGGGTGGACTACTGTGTATAACTGTACTCCAGTTTGTGAGTCACCCACACAGTGGTTATGGGATTTGATTTTATTGTGATTGCACACCTCCTACCCTCTCATTGCGGCTTCTCCTTTGTCTTTGGATGTGGGGTACCTTTTTTGGTGATTTCCAGTGTCTTCCTGTCGATGATCATTCAGCAGTCAGCTGTAATTCCAGTACTCTCACAAGAGGGAGTGAGCACATGTCCTTCTACTCCGCCATCTTGAACCAATCCACCCAAATTAATTATCTTTTTTATTGTATTGGCTAGTAGATCAAATGACACATAGTATCTAGTATCAGGAAGACAACAGACAAAATTTTTAAGGCCATCTTTTGGGACAAGACAAGGAAATACTGTAGTGTGGGTTTTTTTCCCTTTTGTTTTTCGGGGTTTTTTTGGTGTTACTATAAAAATGAGGGTTCTGTCACGTTTACATAACACTGATTTAAACAAAGTTAAATAAATTTCTTTATGGCAGAGCATTTAGAGACTTTCCTTTACTACTGCATGTGTATTATGATTGTCCAAAAGGGAGTTAAAGTATGAAGCATTTTCCAACTTAACTGACCCACGTCATGGAGCATCTTAAGAGTCAACAGAACACACAGGCACTGATCAATGACAGGCACTGATCAAAGTATTAACCTAGAGCAAAGTCTCTATTGCTAACCTCTAACCTCAGCCATGCTCTGGTTAATATTTCTACCAAAAATTGGATTAGAAAATTAAAGGGTAAGAGTAGCCCCTGCTCACCGAAACTAGAGAAAGCCTGCATGCAGCAACAAAGACCCAACGCAGCCATAAATAAATAAATAAATTTATTTTTTAAAAAATAAAGAAAATTCAATGGTATGCTAACCACACCTGAAGCTGAGAGAGACTGCTATAATGTTGGATCCAAATAGACTTCAGTGAGGTTTATCAATGAGATGGATCAGAATGTAATTAATTAAATGCCCAGTTCTATTCTTTTTTTTTTTTTTTTTTTTTGCAGTACACGGGCCTCTCACTGTTGTGGCCTCTCCCGTTGCGAGCACAGGCTCCGGACGCGCAGGCTCAGCGGCCATGGCTCACGGGCCCAGCCGCTCCGCGGCACATGGGATCTTCCCAGACCGGGGCACGAACCCGTGTCCCCTGCATCGGCAGGCGGACTCTCAACCACTGTGCCACCAGGGAAGCCCCCAGTTCTATTCTTGACCACCCAAAACTACCTAAGAAAAGGAGCAGCAATCACGAGAAAGGCTCTGAGGTTCTGTTCGATTATAAGCTCAATATGATTCAACAGTCTGATGCGATTACCAGAAAAGCTTACATGCGATCACAGTACAGTAATTAGTCTGGGGATGATGGGTCATGAAACAAGTCTAATAAGAAACAGTTAAAGGGAACAAGTCAAGCTGGCTTCAGATATCTGAAGGGCTGTAAGGTGAAAGAGGCTTGTTCTATGAGTCTCAGAAGACAGAAACTATAGGGAGAAAGATTTGAGTTCAACATGAAAAAGAGCACTGTAAGCACTGGAATCATCAAAAAAATGGAATGAGTAGCCTCTGTGGCAAGTTTCTTGTCACAGGAAGTTAAAATGCTTTATTGTCATCTATTAGAAGATTTATAAGCAATTCACAAACGGATTTGTAGGAAGAAGGGCAGCTAAACTATATAAAAGCACTTGGCATAGTGTCTGACATAGGAGATATTCAGTAGGTATTGATGTCTTTTCTTCTGGTTTCCTTACTACGGGATCCAGTTAATCTACAGAAGATAGCAACCCTTTGAAAAATATTCTGCCAATCACTTACCATGTATTTACTAATCCTGGACACTGATGAAGGGCTTGTTGACTACTGACTCTGAACTGCCAATTCAGATTTTGGGCTGTTCTAAGAATATGAGTGGTATAAAAAGATCTCAATCTCTTTGAATCAAACCTTGAAGTCACAAATAACTCTTGATTCTATAGCAGAATGTAAGCTACTACAAACATTCTTACATATTCATTTCTAGAGCACATTCACAAACAGCAATTTCAAACAACTTAAAATTCTATGAAATTCTACAATTCATTAGAAATCTGTTGGATGAAGAATAACATTTCAACTAAAATACTACACATTTACACTTCAGACTTTAGACTAGAAAAAACTGTCCAACTACTCTGAGTAATATAAAACTTGAGAAAAGGTGGAAAACACACCAAACACAGATTTCCAGCTAACTGAGGGCAATGAAAACTGCCTAAATCTCTCTCCATATCCTCTAAAAAAATACAGAATAGGTCTTCCCTGGTGGCGCAGTGGTTGAGAGTCTGCCTGCCGATGTAGGGGACACAGGTTCGTGCCCCGGTCCGGGAGGATCCCACATGCCGTGGAGCGGCTGGGCCCGTGAGCCATGGCCGCTGAGCCTGCGCGTCCAGAGCCTGTGCTCCGCAACGGGAGAGGCCACAACAGTGAGAGGCCCGCATACCGCAAAAAAAAAAAAAAAACCAAAAACAGAATAACAAGAAAAACAAATAAAACTGCACAAAACCATACCCTCAGCATAACTAGACAAAAGAAAACACAAAACTTCAAATTATCTGTAAGTGAAAAAAAAAAGGGAAAGGGAAAAAGTGACCAAATCCCTGCCAGCAATCATTCACACTCCCACAGTAAGCCTCCTAGGTAAGAAGGTCAGTCTGAAAAATACTGCAGAGGAGAGAAGAGGGGAGCTAGTGGCAGGCCTACAATTGCTCTGAAACTACCACCAGGAAGAAAAAGACACCCCGCAAGAGTGAAAATATTGAAAAAATATTCCTGTAGATCAAAACATGACAAGAAGGAAGGGTTAGAAAAGCACAGGAGACTCAAGGTGGTAATCTTTGAAAGGTATAGCTTCTAGGAGAAGAAAAGAGGGGAAAAAAATTGTGGGGGAGAAGGTCCCTTTGGCAACTGGATGGTGAAAGAGAAAAGAAGTAAACAGGGAAATTTCTGGGGTCCCACAAGACAAAACAAACAAACAAAAAAGAAACAAGAAATCTGAGGACACACAGTCCATCTTTCAAAAAATCCACTACAGAAATAGGATTTTACCACACTGACATTAGAGGACATCAGATAATTAGGAATCACTCCAAGTTTAAAAGAACACTCTCAAATCACAATGTAATAAAACCAGTAATTATTAATAAAATGTAAAAATTAAGTCTACCTGGAAATTTTTAAACTATTTCCATAAAACAACTCTTGGACAAAAAGAGGAAACACAAATGATTGCAAAGCTTCTGAAAAAAATGATACTGAAAACTAAAACACTACATATCAGAACCAATGTGATATGTTTAAAGTTGTAACAAGGACATAGCACTAAGAATGATTAAAATGGAACATATTGATCAATTAAAAAGAATGAAGTCCTGATCCATGCTACTACATGAATGAACTGTGAATGTTTTCTGAGTGAAAGAAGCCAATCACAGAAGGTCACATACTGTAGGGTCCATTTAAATGAAGTGTTCATAATAAGCAAACACATAAAAACAGAAATTAGATTAGTGGTTGCCAGGTGCCGTAGAGGAAAGGATTGTTAATGGGTATGGGGTTTCCTTTGGGGATGATGAAAATGTTCTGAAATTAGATAGTGGTGATGATTGCACAACTCTGTGAATATACAAAAAAACACTGAATTGTACACTTTAAAAGAATGAATTTTTATGGTATGTCAATTTTATCTCAATAAAGCTGTTATTCACTAAAAGGATAAAAAATGAATTAAATTCCCAATTCAAATACAACAACAAAATAAACCAATAAAAATCACAAGGAAGATAAAGGCAGAAAATAATGGAATAAAGAATTAGAAAGAAGAGACATAATCAATCAAAATCCTATTGTTCTGAAAAATTTAACAAAAGAGACAAACTGCTACCCTAATTTAATAGGAAAAAAAGCAGAAAGCATATATACACAAAAATAATAAATAACGAGAGAAATACCATTGAAATAGAAATTTTATGTAAAAGACGACTTTTCAAACTTCTATACAAATAGATTTGAAACTCTAAATGAAACGAATAATTTCCCAGAGAAATACAGACTACGAAAATTAACCCCACTGGAGATGGAATGTTTAAACATAAATAAATAGATAATTACCAAGCAACTACCAAAACAAACAAACAAACCATACACACCAAAAAAACAGGCCCAGATGATTTCACAGGGTATTGTATCAAACCTACAAAGATCAAGTAGTCCCAATGCTCCATAAGTCGTTCCAAAGCATCAAAAATGAAGAAATGCTTCCTACTTCGTTTTATAAAGTAAGTATAAAATTAACACCTAAACTTGATAAAGACAAAAAAAAAGAAAATTAAAACCAATATCACTTATGAATGTTGATCTGAAAGCACTAAATAAAATAGTGACAGAGTCTAACTCCACATTAAAAAAAAAATCAATACATCATAACCAACTGGCATTCATTCCAGACATGCAACGTTGATTCAATATCAGGAATCCATTAATAAAATATTCTATTACTAGATCTAAGTGGAGGACATAATGAAATCCACAGATGCTGGAAAAGCATTTGACAAAATTCAATACCCATTCCTAAAAGAAAAAGAAACTCAAGAAAATAAAAATTGCTGAATACTTTCTCAACAAAATTAAATAAATAAATATATAAATGAATAAATATATATATATATATAAATAAATATATATATGAGATCTTGAAGCCAGAATTGTACTTAAAAGTAATATTAATAACTATTAATGTAACACCTCCCATAATGGACTGTTGTGAGAATTGAATGAGATAATATGGGTATGGAAATTCATTCATTCATTCAACAAACATTTATTGAGTATTTAAATATGCTAGGGATTGTAGAAGAGAAGCGGGAAAAAACTTTCTTCTGGCCAGATTACATGCCAAACACTGTGCTAGGCTGGATATATTGAAGGTAAACAAAACAGACATGATTCCTGCTTTCATGGAGTTTATAAGACAAATAAGAAAGACAAAAATTAAACAAGTAAAACCACACACAAATGTATGAATATAAATAGTGCTAAGTGCTATGAAGGAAAGCAACAGGAAACTATCTATGAAAAAGAATAACAGGAGGGATTTACTTCAATTGAATGATCAAGGAGGGTCTTTCTTTGAAGATTAATTAATTACAGAATACCTGCTTTGTGCCAGGCACTCTACTAGGTAACAGTCAAAGAGCAGGGAATAAAACAAACAAAAATCAGGCCCTTGTAGACTTAGATTCTGGTTGGAAGAGACAGTCAATAAATAAGAAAAAATATATATGCCATATTTTCATAAGTGCTCTATGAAATGATAAAGTAAGGACTTCCTTGGTGGCACAATGGCTAAGAATCCACCTGCTAATGCAGGGGACACGGGATCGAGCCCTGGTCCAGGAAGATCCCACATGCCGTGGAGCAACTAAGCCCATGCACCACAACTACTGAGCCTGCGCTCTAGAGCCCTTGAGCCACAACTACTGAAGCCCGCGTGCCTAGAGCCCGTGCACCACAACAAGAGAAGTCACCGCAACGAGAAGCCCGTATACCGCAACAAAGAGTAGCTCCTGCTCACTGCAACTAGAGAAAGCCCATGTGCAGCAACGAAGACCCAATGCAGCCAAAAATTAAAAAAAAAAAAAAAAAAAGATAAAGTAAGAGACAGAGGATAGGGAGTTCTGGGAAGGAGGGTGATGAAAGAAAGCAGAAGATGACATTTAAGCAAAGACCTCATGGAAGTAGGAAAGCTAACACTGATGATATTTTAGGGTAAAGTATTCCAAAAGTTGAAATAGCAAGGCTTAGGCCCTGCTTGAGGTAGGAATGTGCTTACTGTTTGAGGAACCGAAAGGATAGTGTGGCTGGAGCAGAGCGGTGAAAGAAAAAATGGTAAAAGATGAGGTCAGAGAGCTAATGAGGGTGGAGAGTCAGATCATATAGAAGCTTGCAGGCCATAAGACCTGTAGGTTTCAATCTGAGTGTGGTAAGAACACAACAGAGTTCTTAGCAGAGGAGTGAAATGATATAGCTTATACGTTGCTCTGGACATAAAGTGAAGAATTGACTGAACAGGTACACAAGCAGAAGCAGTAAAACCATTTAGGAGATTCCTATACTCCAGGTGAGAAATTATGATAGCTTGCACTATAGTAGAAGTGGGGAAAATGTGGAGAAACATTTCTCCTTCTCATATTTCTGGATATTTTAAGAAATGAGTAAAAAGGTTTGCTGAGACATATTTGGGGGAATCAGGAAGATGGCGGAAGAGTAAGACGCAGAGATCACCTTCCTCCCCACAGATACACCAGAAATACATCTACACGTGGAACAACTCCTACAGAACACCTACTGAACGCTGGCAGGAGACCTCAGACCTCCCAAAAGGCAAGAAACTCCCCACGTACCTGGGTAGGGCAAAGGAAAAAAGAATAAACAGGGACAAAAGAATAGGGACGGGACCTGCACCAGTGGGAGGGAGCTGTGGAGGAGGAAAACTTTACACACACTAGGAAGCCCCTTCGCGGGCAGAGAATGCGGGTGGTGGAGGGAGTTAGCTTCGGAGCCGCGGGGGAGAGCGCAGCCACAGGGGTGCGGGGGGCAAAGCGGAGACATTCCCGCACAGAGGAGATCGGTGCCGACTGGCACTCATCAGCTCGAGAGGCTTGTCTGCTCACAGGCCGGGGCGGGCGGGGCTGCGAGCTGAGGCTCGGGCTTCGGTCGGAGCACAGGGAGAGGACTGGGGTTGGCGGCGTGAACACAGCCTGCAGGGGGTTAGTGCGCCACGGCTGGCCGGGAGGGAGTCTGGGGAAAAGTCTGGACCTGCCGAAGAGGCAAGAGACTTTTTCTTCCCTCTTTGTTTCCTGGTGCACAAGGAGAGGGGATTAAGAGTGCTGCTTAAAGGAGCTCCAGAGACGGGCGCGAGCCGCGGCTAAAAGCGCGGACCCCAGAGACGGGCATGAGATGCCAAGGCTGCTGCTGCCGCCACCAAGTAGCCTGTGTGCGAGCACAGGTCACTATCCTCACCTCCCTTCCGGGGAGCCTGTGCAGCCTGCCACTGCCAGGCTCCCAGTATCCAAGGACAACTACCCCGGGAGAACGCATGGCGCCTCAGGCTGGTGTAACGTCACACACTGGCCTCTAACGCCGCAGCCTCGCCCCGCATCCGTGCCCCTCTCTCCCCCGCGGCCCAAGTGAGCCAGAGTCCCTGAAGCAGCTGCTACTTTAACCCCGTCCCGTCTGAGCGAAGAACAGACAAGCTTCGGCAACCTACACACAGAGGCGGGGCCAAATCCAAACCTGAGCCCTGGGAGCTGTGCGAACAAAGAGGAGAAAGGGAAATCTCTCCCAGCAGCCTCAGAAGCAGCAGATTAAAGCTCCACAATCAACTTGATGTATCCTGCATCTGTGGAATACATGAATAGACAACGAATCATCCCAAATTGAGGAGGTGGACTTTGAGAGCAAGATTTACTATTTTTTCCCTTTTTTCTCTTTTTGTGAGTGTGTATGTGTATGCTTCTGTGTGAGATTTTGTCTTTATAGCTTTGCTGTCACCATTTGTCCTAGGGTTCTATCCGTCCGTTTTTTTTGTTTGTTTTTAATTTTTTTCTTAAAATTATTTTTTATTTTAATAACTTTAATTTTATCTTACTTTATTTTATTTTATCCTCTTTCCTCTTGCTTTCTTTTCTTTCTTCCTTCCTTCCCTCCTTCCTTCCTTCCCTCCCTCCCTCCTTACCTTCCTTCCTCCCACCCTCCCTCCCTCCTTTCTTTTCTTCTCTTTTCTTTTCTTTTCTTTTCTTTTCTTTCCTTCTTTTTTTCTTTCAACTTCTTCTCCCTTTTATTCTGTGCCATGTGGATGAAAGGTTCTTGGTGCTGCAGCCAGGAGTCAGTGCTGTGCCTCTAACATGGGAGAGCCAACTTCAGGACACTGGTGCACAAGAGACCTCCCAGCTCCACGTAATATCAAACGGCGAAAATCTCCCAGAGATCTCCATCTCAACACCAGCACCCAGCTTCACTCAACGACCAGCAAGCGAAGGTGCTGGACACCCTATGCCAAACAACTAGCAAGACAGGAACACAACCCCACCCATGAGCACAGAGCCTGCCTAAAATCATAATAAGTCCACAGACACCCCAAAACACACCACCAGACGTGGACCTGCCCACCCAAAAGACAAGATTCAGCCTCAACCACCAGAACACAGGCACTAGTCCCCTCCACCGGGAAGCCTACACAACCCACTGAAACAACTTTAGCCACTGGGGACAGACACCAAAAACAACGGGAACTACGAACCTGCAGCCTGCAAAAAGGAGACCCCAAACAGTAAGATAAGCAAAATGAGAAGACAGAGAAACACACAGCAGATGAAGGAGCAAGATAAAAACCCACCAGAACTAACAAATGAAGAGGAAATAGGCAGTCTTACCTCAAAAAGAAAGATGATCCAAAATCTTGGAAATAGAATGGACAAAATGCAAGAAGCAGTTAACAAGGACCTAGAAGAAATAAAGATGAAACAGACAATGATGAACAACACAATAAATGAAATGAAAAATACTCTAGATGGGATCAATAGCAGAATAAATGAGGCAGAAGAACGGATAAGTGACCTGGAAGATAAAATAGTGGAAATAACTACTGCAGAGCAGAATAAAGAAAAAAGAATGAAAAGAACTGAGGACAGTCTCAGAGACCTCTGGGACAACATTAAACGCACCAACATTCGAATTATAGGGGTTCCAGAAGAAGAAGAGAAAAAGAAAGGGACTGAGAAAATATTTGCAGAGATTATAGTTGAAAACTTCCCTAATGTGGGAAATAAAATAGTTAATCAAGTCCAGGAAGCACAGAGAGTCCCATACAGGATAAATCCAAGGAGAAATATGCCAAGACACATATTAATAAAACTGTCAAAAATTAAATACAAAGAAAGCATATTAAAAGCAGCAAGGGAAAAACAACAAATAACACACAAGGGAATCCCCATAAGGTTAACAGCTGATCTTTCAGCAGAAACTCTGCAAGCCAGAAGGTACTGGCAGGACATATTTAAAGTGATGAAGGAGAAAAACCTACAACCAAGATTACTCTACCCAGCAAGGATCTCATTCAGATTTGATGGAGAAATTAAACCCTTTACAGACAAGCAAAAGCTGAGAGAGTTCAGCACCACCAAACCAGCTTTACAACTGATGCTAAAGGACCTTCTCTAGGCAGGAAACACAAGAGAAGGAAAAGACCTACAATAACAAACCCAAAGCAATTAAGAAAATGGGACTAGGAACACACATATCAATAATTACCTTAAATGTAAATGGATTAAATGCTCCCACAGAAAGACACAGACTGGCTGAATGGATACAAAAACAAGACCCATATATATGCTGTCTACAAGAGACCCACTTCAGACCTAGAGACACATACAGACTGAAAGTGAGGGGATGGAAAAAGATATTCCATGCAAATGGAAACCAAAAGAAAGCTGGAGTAGCAATTCCCATATCAGACAAAATAAACTTTAAAATAAATACTATTAGAAGAGACAAAGAAGGACACTACATAATGATCAAGGGACCGATCCAAGAAGAAGATATAACCATTGTAAATATTTATGCACCCAACATAGGAGTACCTCAATACATAAGGCAAATACTAAGAGCCATAAAAGGGGAAACCAACAGTAACACATTCATAGTAGTGGACTTTAACACCCCACTTTCACCAATGGACAGATCATCCAAAATGAAAATAAATAAGGAAACACAAGCTTTAAATGATACATTAAACAGGATGGACTTAATTGATATTTATAGGACACTCCATCCAAAAACAACAGAATACACATTTTTCTCAAGTGCTCATGGAACATTCTCCAGGATAGATCATATCTTGGGTCACAAATCAAGCCTTGGTAAATTTAAGAAAATTGAAATTGTATCAAGTATCTTTTCCGACCACAACGCCATGAGACTAGATATCAATTATAGGAAAAGATCTGTAAAAAATACAAACACATGGAGGCTAAACAATACACTACTTAATAACGAAGTGATCACTGAAGAAATCAAAGAGGAAATTAAAAAATACCTAGAAACAAATGACAATGGAGATACAACGACCCAAAACCTATGGGATGCAGCAAAAGCAGTTCTAAGAGGGAAGTTTATAGCAATACAAGCCCACCTTAAGAAGCAGGAAACATCTCGAATAAACAACCTAACCTTGCACCTCAAGCAATTAGAGAAAGAAGAACAAAAAAACCCCAGAGTTAGCAGAAGGAAAGAAATCATAAAAATCAGATCTCAGAAATAAATGAAAAAGAAATGAAGGAAATGACAGCAAAGATCAATAAAACTAAAAGCTGGCTCTTTGAAAGATAAACAAAATTGATAAACCATCAGCCAGACTCATCAAGAAAAAAAGGGAGAAGACTCAATCAATAGAATTAGAAATGAAAAAGGAGAAGTAACAACTGACACTGCAGAAATACAAAAGATCATGAGAGATTACTACAAGCAACTCTATGCCAATAAAATGGACAACCTGGAAGAAATGGACAAATTCTTAGAAATGCACAACCTGCCAAGACTGAATCAGAAAGAAATAGAAAATATGAATAGACCAATCACAAGCACTGAAATTGAAACTATGATTAAAAATCTTCCAACAAACAAAAGCCCAGGACCAGACGGCTTCACAGGCGAATTCTACCAAACATTTAGAGAAGAGCTAACACCTATCCTTCTCAAACTCTTCCAAAATATAGCAGAGGGAGGAACACTCCCAAACTCATTCTACGAGGCCACCATCACCTTGATACCAAAACCAGACAAGGATGTCACAAAGAAAGAAAACTACAGGCCAATATCACTGATGAACATAGATGCAAAAATCCTCAACAAAATACTAGCAAACAGAATCCAACAGCACATTAAAAGGATCATACACCATGATCAAGTGGGGTTTATTCCAGGAATGCAAGGATTCTTCAATATACGCAAATCTATCAATGTGATTAACCATATTAACAAATTGAAGGAGAAAAACCATATGATCATCTCAATAGATGCAGAGAAAGCTTTTGACAAAATTCAACACCCATTTATGATAAAAACCCTGCAGAAAGTAGGTGTAGAGGGAACTTTCCTCAATATAATAAAGGCCGTATATGACAAGCCCACAGCCAACATCATCCTCAATGGCGAAAAACTGAAAGCATTTCCACTAAGGTCAGGAACAAGACAAGGTTGCCCACTCTCACCACTCTTATTCAACATAGTTTTGGAAGTTTTACAGCAATCAGAGAAGAAAAGGAAATAAAAGGAATCCAAATTGGAAAAGAAAAAGTAAAGCTGTTACTGTTTGCAGATGACATGATACTATCTATACATAGAGGATCCTAAAGATGCTACCAGAAAACTACTAGAGCTAATCAATGAATTTGGTAAAGTAGCAGGATACAAAATTAATGCACAGAAATCTCTGGCATTCCTATACACTAAGGATGAAAAATATGAAAGTGAAATCAAGAAAACACTCTCATTTACCACTGCAACAAAAAGAATAAAATATCTAGGAATAAACCTACCTAAGGAGACAAAAGACCTGTATGCAGAAAATTATAAGACACTGATGAAAGAAATTAAAGATGATACAAATAGATGGAGAGATATATCATGTTCTTGGATTGGAAGAATCAACATTGTGAAAATGACTCTACTACCCAAAGCAACCTACAGATTCAATGCAATCCCTATCAAACTACCACTGACATTTTTCACAGAACTAGAACAAAACATTTCACAATTTGTATGGAAACGCAAAAGACCCCGAAGAGCCAAAGCAATCTTGAGAAAGAAAAACAGAGCTGGAGGAATCAGGCTGCCTGACTTCAGACTATACTACAAAGCTACAGTAATCAAGACAGTATGGTACTGGCACAAATACAGAAATATAGATCAATGGAACAGGATAGAAAGCCGAAAGATAAACCCACGCACATATGGTCACCTTATCTTTGATAAAGGAGGCAGGAATGTTCAGTGGAGCAAGGACAGCCTCTTCAATAAGTGGTGCTGGGAAAACTGGACAGGTACATGTAAAAGTATGAGATTAGAACACTCCCTATCACCATACACAAAAATAAGCTCAAAATGGATTAAAGACATAAATGTAAGGCCAGAAACTATCAAACTCTTAAAGGAAAACATAGGCAGAACACTCTATGACTTAAATCACAGCAAGATCCTTTTTGACCAACCTCCCAGAGAAATGGAAATAAAAACAAAAATAAACAAATGGGACCTAATGAAACTTAAAATCTTTTGCATAGTAAAGGAAACCATAAACAAGACCAAAAGACAACCCTCAGAATGGGAGAAAATATTTGCAAATTTAGCAACTGACAAAGGATTCATCTCCAAAATTTACAAGCAGCTCATGCAGCTCAATAATGAAAAAACAAACAACCCAATCCAAAAATGGGCAGAAGACCTAAATAGACATTTCTCCAAAGAAGATATACAGATTGCCAACAAACACATGAAAGAATGCTCAACATCATTAATCATTACAGAAATGCAAATCAAAACTACAATGAGATTTCAGAATGGCCATCATCTAAAAATCTAGAAACAATAAATGCTGGAGAGGGTGTGGAGAAAAGGGAACACTCTTGCACTGCTGGTGGGAATGTGAATTGGTACAGCCACTATGGAGAACAGTATGGAGGTTCCTTAAAAAACTACAAATAGAACTACTATATGACCCAGCAATCCCACTACTGGGCATATACCCTGAGAAAACCATAATTCAAAAAGAGTCATGTACCAAAATGTTCATTGCAGCTCTATTTACAATAACCAGGAGATGGAAACAACCTAAATGTCTATCATCGGATGAATGGATAAAGAAGGTGTGGCACATATATACAATGGAATATTACTCAGCCATAAAAAGTAGTGAGGTGGATGGACCTAGAGTCTGTCATACAGAGTGAAGTAAGTCAGAAAGAGAAAGACAAATACCGTATGCTAACACATATATATGGAATTTAAGAAATTTAAGAAATTTAAGAAAAAAATGTCATGAAGAGCCTAGGGGTAAGACAGGAATAAAGACACAGACCTACTAGAGAATGGACTTGAGGATATGGGGAGGGGGAAGGGTAAGCTGTGACAAAGCGAGAGAGTGGCATGGACATATATACACTACCAAACGTAAAATAGAAAAGCTAGGGGGAAGCAGCCGCATAGCACAGGGACATCAGCTCGGTGCTTTGTGACCACCTAGAGGGGTGGGATAGGGAGGGTGGGAGGGAGGGAGACGCGGGAGGGAGGAGAGGTGGGAACATGTGTGTGTGTGGCTAATTCGCTTTGCTGTAGAGCAGAAACTGGCACACCATTGTGGGGCAATTATATTCCAATAAATATGTAAAAAAAAAAAGAATTAATAATAATAATAATAATAATATCCCTGCTGTCCGATGGGGAATTTATAGGGTTTTAAAAAGTGAGTTCCACAATGATCTCTAGCAAGATCATTGCTTAAATTTGTTCTCCGTGCAGTGCTAAGTTTTTCTGGGGGGATAAAAAAGGAAATAAGAGTATCTTGATAAACTGCAAAAAAAAAAAAAAAAAAAAAAAAAGGTTTGCTGATATATTGAATGTTGAGTATAAGAAAAATCAAGAATGTTTCTAAGCTTTTTGGCCAAAGGTCCTAAAGAGATGGAGTTATCATTTACTGGATAGGAAAAACTTCTGGAGGAACAGATGGGGAAGGTGGAAGTTAAAGGAAGAATTTGAACCTCAGTTTTAGACCTGTTAAATTTGAAAGGCCTATTAGACATCCAAGCAGAAATACTTTTGTAAAGTGTTGGAGATATGAGATAAGATTTTTTAAGACCTAAAGCATGAAAAGAGTTGACCTTGAAAGAATAAAGAGCACTGTAGCCAAAGAAAATATGAGACTGGGGCGCAGGGAAATAAGTTTGGCTTACTGAACACACTGAAAGGCCAGTGAGCTTACACATAGGAAGACTAGACAAAAGGAATTAAAACAAGAAATGATTTTTAAAAAGAGAGTCTCACTGTAACAAAGCAAGAGAAAATACTGATACATATTTTGGTACCTGAATGCCATGGACTGAATTGTGTCCCCTCAAAATTCATTTGTTGGACTTCCCTGGTGGCGCAGTGGTTAAGAATCCACCTGCCAATGCAGGGGACACAGATTCGAGCCCTGGTCCAGGAAGATCCCACATGCCGCAGAGCGACTAAGCCCATGCACCACAACTACTGAGCCTGCACTCTAGAGCCCGTAAGCCACAACTACTGAAGTCTGTGTGCCTAGAGCCCGCGCTCCACAACAAGAGAAGCCACAGCAATGAGAAGTCCATGCACCGCAACAAAGAGTAGCCCCCGCTCACTACAACTAGAGAAAGCCCACGCTCAGCAACGAAGACCCAACGCAACCAAAGATAAATAAATTTATTAAAAAAAAAAAGAAAATTCATTTATTGAAGTCCTATCACTCAATGTGATGGTTTTTGGAGATGGGTCTTTTGGGAGTTAATTATGGTAGATGAGGTCATGAGGGTGAGTGCCTCCTGATAGGATTAGTGTCCTTATAAGAATCCTTACAAAAAGTGGAAGACAAAGATGTTTATCTCTCCCTCTCTCTCTGCACCCACATAAAAGAAGAGGTCATGTGAATACACAGTGAGATGGCAGTCACCTATAACCCAAGAAAAAACCTATAAAACCTATCGTGCATCAGTATAAAACCAGTATCAGTATAAAACCTATCGTGCATCTTGCTTTTAGACTTCCCAGCCTCTAGAACTATGAGAAATAAATTTATGCTCTTTGAGCCACCCAGTCTATGGTATTTGCTATGTCAGCCCAAGCAAACTAATATAGTGGAAATGGAGTTACACTGAACAAAAATATAAGATATGTGAATGGCTATGGAACCATTCTAGTTCCAAAGTTTGGAACAATTGCTAGCAAAAGCGTAAAGTGCGTTGAAGAAACCATTAGTAGTAGCCTCAAAGTCCTTTGAGGATGCTGCAGGTGAGAGTTTGCAAAAGGACAAAATCTTACTGAAAACTGGAGGAAAGGAGAGCCCTGTTAAAATAGAAGCAGAGATTACAGTAATACTATTACTTGCAGTTATGTAGAAACTAGCTAATAAGCAAAATATTGAAACTGCCACATGGTTTCTTCTGTAATGCTATATTGCAGAAAGGACTATTAAACAAGAAGGATTCAGGACTTAATAGTTTTGAAAATTCTCAGCCTTTCAAAGTGGTAAAAGATGCTAAAATTAAGAAATAGTCTTTGACGGGAATAAAGACGCAGACTTACTAGAGAATGGACTTGAGGATTCGGGGAGGGGGAAGGGTAAGCTGGGACAAAGTGAGAGAGTGGCTGGACATATAACTTGCAGTTATGTAGAAACTAGCTAATAAGCAAAATATTGAAACTGCCACATGGTTTCTTCTGTAATGCTATATTGCAGAAAGGACTATTAAACAAGAAGGATTCAGGACTTAATAGTTTTGAAAATTCTCAGCCTTTCAAAGTGGTAAAAGATGCTAAAATTAAGAAATAGTCTTTGACGGGAATAAAGACGCAGACTTACTAGAGAATGGACTTGAGGATTCGGGGAGGGGGAAGGGTAAGCTGGGACAAAGTGAGAGAGTGGCATGGACATATATACACTACCAAATGTAAAACAGATAGCTAGCAGGAAGCAGCTGCATAGCACAGGGAGATCAGCTAGGTGCTTTGTGACCACCTAGAGGGGTGGGATAGGGAGGGTGGGAGGGAGACGCAAGAGGGAGGGGATATGGGGATATATGTATATGTATAGCGGATTCACTTTGTTATAAAGCAGAAACTAACACACCATTGTAAAGCAATTACACTCGAATAAAGATGTTAAAAAAAAAAAAAATAGTCTTTGAGCAAAGATCAAGTCCAGGGCATTGCCAGGAAAACATGGTCCAAAACTGAAGCCCATGTTGTGACAAATCTTTTGTTAAGACCTCAGAAAGATCAAAGGTGATGCCTCAGAATATTGTTCAGAGAGAAAAAAGCCCTCTAAAGAGAAAAAACCTGTGCCTCACAAATCCTCTCAATCAAAGGGCTGCTAGGAAGCTTAAGAATGCTGCTCCTCAGCCATCTCAGAAAGGACCCAAGGTAGAAAGGCACTTAGCCCAGAGAGATTTGCAGGTGTAGCTTGTTGACTAATGGCATGACCAAACAAGATTCACAGGAGACCCACAAAGTTCTTAAGATAAAAATTATCTACAGAGAGGATTCTTAAGTGTTAGCATTCTATTTTTGACCTGGGAGGTAATTTAGGTCACAGTTATGAGCTTTGTGAGAATTCATGAAGCTGTATATTTATGTTGTGTGCATTTCTCTGACGAGTTATAATACACAACAACAACAAATGTCATATTTTTTAAAAATGCTGGGTTCAATCACTACTTTGATTCTTTAATTTCCTAGCAGGTCACAGATCAAAGTTTGAAAAATTATGGTCTGGGATAAGAGCTGTGATAGTAAAAGAAACTGGGGGGAAAAAAAACATAATTTGGAGTTTGAAGGTAGAACTGATAGGACATAGTGAGGGACTGGAGTAGGGGAAGAGTGGGGAGAAGTGTCAAAGATGACTCATGTTTTTGCTTTGAACATCTGAATGGATGGAAATGCCACTTACTGAGATGAGGAAAAGTAGAGGAGGAGCAAATTTAAGATATGGGGGAACAGAATGAAGAGTTTGCATCTGAACGTGTGAAATTTGAGACATCTGTTACATACACAAGCAGAGATGCGAAGATGCCAACTGGATATAAAAGTATAGAGTTCATCACCGACTATCCTAAGTTTGCCTCCCTCTCCCCATAAGTGCCTTACCTTGTTTTATTTTCTTCACAGGACTAATAATTGTTTGAAATTATCGTAGTTTTTTTCATATGCTACTGTCTCTCCTCGACTAGAAATTTAAGCAAAACCCTCACATTTCATTTGCTTATTTGTTGCTTGTGAATGAATGCACTGATGTCCCTAATTCTTTTTCCCTCCTGAATATCCTTTATGGTCTGACTTTGAAGTTTCCTACCACAAAAGAAGTAGAGCATATTACCCTATCCCTTGATTCCAAGTTTGCCATGTGACTTGCTTTGGTCAAGTCTCAAAAGGCCTCGCATGTTGCAGATTACTCTCTTGTGCTTCTGCTGTGACCATGAAAAGGACATCCCAGAGCTGGCCCTCTGGTCCCAAGAGGAAAATGAGGGACATATGACCCAGCCAAGCAGTACTAAAACAGAGCCTCCAACCAACCTACAGTCATATGATCAACCCAGACAAAAAGAGCTGAGCATGACTTAGATCAGCTGATTCCCAGTCAATCTACAAACTTGTAAGCTATAATAATAAATAATCATTGTTTAAAATTGCTGAGTTTTGGAGTGGTTTATTACACAGCAATAGCTAACTGATATACTGCTATATTCCAGTGCCTAGAATAGTGCCTGCAATATAATAATAGCTCAATATTTTAAATGAATTATTTAATTCAAAAGGAAATGGAGGGACTTTCCTCGTGGTGCAGTGGTTAAGAATCCACCTGCCAATGCAGGAGACACAGGTTCCAGCCCTGGTCTGGGAACATCCCACATGCCACGGAGCAAATAAGCCTGTGCGCCACAGCTACTGAGCCTGCGCTCTAGAGCCCACGAGCCACAACTACTGAAGCCCATGCACCTAGAGCCCGTGCTCCTCAGCAAAAGAAGCCACCACAATGAGAAGCCCCTGCACCACAACAAAGAGTAGCCCCTGTTCGCCGCAACTAGAGAAAGCCCATGCAAAGCAACAAAGACCCAACACAGCCAAAAATTTAAAATATAAATAAATAAATAAATTATTAAAAAATCATTCAAAAAAATTAAAAAGGAAATGGACAAGCAATAGCCAAAGAGGTAAGGAAAACCAGAACGAGATGTCACAGAGGCCAAGAGAAGAGAATGTTTTAAGAAAGAAGTGATCAAAAGGGACTAATGGTGCTGAGGTCTATTAAAATAGGATTGAAAAGCATTTACTTGATATGGCAACATAGTGATCAGTGGTAGCCTTGAGAAAGGAGGGAAGCCAGATTGGAATGGACTGAGTTTAAAATGGTAAGAAATAGCTACAAGAAAGAAAATTTCCATGGCCCCAAACTGGCAGTGCTCCTCTATACCATCCTACCATTCTTCCTTGAAGATTTCTTTCCTTTCTGATTACTTGATCTTGACTAACAAACCTGGGATATATTTCCTGCAAAGAATAGGAATGCTGAACTTTCAAGCACAACTATTTTCTTTCTTATCTCACAGTACACAACAAGGCACTGGTTCAGGGTCATACAATAAAAACAAAAACAAAAACAAAATCAAAAACTCTATCTGCACTGTCCCATGCTTTATCTAACTGGCTAAGGCAGGCCAATCACTGATCATCAGTCAAAAAGCTAGGATGTTTACCTACAAAATAAAAATCAACTGTGAAATTTAAATCTCATAAAACACTATGGACTGACAGATGATGATGGACTCCTGATGGATTCAAATACTGAGAATAAAATTTGGCTACATAAATCTATTACCAAGGGCTAGCTTTAAGTCTCAATTACCATATTCAGAACTAATGAGCCTCAATTTATAGTCTATGATTAAAGGAGACAAGATTTATGTTACTTTTCCTATTTCAATGTCTTCTTTTGGAGCATTCTAGGTACTTCTCAAATGATGTCCTAAGTATAAATACTTTTAGAAAACTGAATTCTATACAGACTATTTCTTCAACTTAATTGAAAAACCATTTCACATTTTATACATCTTGGCATCCCCCACAGTTTCTTAATAAATACCTATTGTTTCTCACGTGTATATAACTACCAATAAGACTTAAAGTTTTTTAACATACCATATTTTTCCATGTGCTCTTTTCCAGCAAACCCAAACATCTGAGAAGCAACTGGGTGGGCTGACAATCCATACTTGTTGATCAGGACTTCGAGATGTTTATCAATTGGATTGGTCCTGTTTGAAAACTAAGAGAGGGGAAAAAACAAAATTTAATAAGTACTTGACATGATGATAGGTGTCTCTTTTAACTATTACAGCGTTACTAAGACATTTACTTATTTGAAGTGTAGAGTAAGCCAAAAATGGACAATGTGAATAAAATCAGTCAGAAAACGCTTTGCAGGGAAACATGGGAAGGAAAAATAATCAAGTGACCAAAGAGGTATTAATCCTTTCAAGAAACATGTATAAAGAATCCATATGTGCAAATAACTACTCAAGGTGCTGGGGATAAAACAGTGAACAAAACAGATAAAGTCCCTGCTCATCTGGCATTTACATTTGAGGGAGGAGGGGACAGAAAGTAATGGGGATGAAAATTAATTAAAATGTAAATAGTAATGCTATAATGAATAAATTCAAGTATAGGGATAAAGATTGAAAGTGGGAAGTGCTACTTTATAGAAAATAGTCAAGGGAGGTCACATTGACAAAATGACATTTGAGCAGGGATGTGAAGGAGTAGGAGCAAGTCATTTGGACACCTTTGGGAGAGGAGCATTCAAGGCAGAAGGAACAGCAAGAATAAAGACTCAAAGGCAGGAGCAGGCTTGGGTATTTGAGAAAAAGAGTGAATTAGGGTTAGGATAAAGTGATACTCAGAGTGCAATCACCTCTGTTTCCATGGTTCTAGAATAGAAAAACACAGTTCCTACTGCAAACATTCTACAAAGGGAAAGCTAACTGTTTCTTACCAGTTTACCTACTAGACTATGAACACACTGAGGGCAGGAACTCTGCTTCACATACTTCTGTATGTGTATCCAATGCCTAGCATATGGCCTGTTACATAATAAACATTCCATAAATAATTGTTGAATGAAATAAATCAAGATTTTTTTGGTGCACAAAGGGGTTCTAAAGGGAATGCTATGAAAAAACTAAGATTAAGAAAAAATAGGGGCTTCCCTGGTGGCGCAGTGGTTGAGAGTCCGTCTGCCGATGCAGGGGACGCGGGTTCGTGCCCCGGTCCGGGAAGATCCCACATGCCGCGGAGCGGCTGGGCCCGTGAGCCATGGCCGCTGAGCCTGTGCGTCCGGAGCCTGTGCTCCGCAACGGGAGAGGCCACAGCAGTGAGAGGCCCGCGTACCGCAAAAAACCCAAAACCCCCCAAAAAACCATCCCTTTAAATAAAGCAGTTTCCACTTGAAAACCATCGCTGTTCCCTTGTAATGTGATGCCAATTTATATGATCTCTTACAGTGAAAGAAAGGCAGGTAAAGTCACAGCCCAGGGTATTAGTCTTTACTGTTTCATTACTTGGCATGTCATCTTAGGCAGAGCTTTGTTAATTTCATTTTAAACCTCAGTGTTCTCTTCCAAAAAATAGGAATAGTGTTGGTACCTCCCTTGGAGGCTTGTGGGTGGGTAAAATGAGGTGAGTTGATGGATGGCAAGCACTTAACGGTGTATCTCTCGTGATATGAGTGTTTTCTCCATGGAACTGCAAGGCGTTTTTGTGCTTCCATTTTGCATTTCTTCCAAGAGCTTGGTACCTTTCCAAGGAGTGGCTCAGGTCTCCTGGGATGAGAGTCAGGCCTGTGACTGCAACTGATGGGGCCACAGGTGGATCAAATCCAGAGAACTGGGAATGCTTGTCGGGCGATGAATCAAAGAACGGAACTTCTTTCCCAAGCGTGCTGTAGATCCGGCTGGGCTCTGTGACTTTGTTCCAGACCAGCAGGGTGGCGCTGGAGCGGGATCTGGAGAGGTGTACAGTTCCCTCCTTGGCCCGAGTCGCCTGACCTGCTGGAGGCACGTCCTCTCCTGCGCCAGCACAGAAAGGGCTGGCTCAACCCAACTTACTCATCCGTTTATTTTATGAACTCGGCTTGGAATGAAGAATATCTCGGGCCCTAAATGATGCCGTTGCAAAATCAGTAAAAGCAGACCTGATGTAAAGAAAGATATAAAGAGTGGTAAAACCAAAGAGGAAGAATTGGGGAGGATATTTTAATGATCTGGCAAGGTTTGTAAAGCATTTATTGTTTCTAAACATAGAGTACCATTGATGTTCAACAGTAGACTTCACTTTTACTAAAAAAAAAAAAAAAAAAAAAAAAAATAGGCTTACAAGAGGAAAATTATTTAGTTAGATATGATAAGCAACTTGATAATCCAAAGGAGTAAGACAAAATGAGCTGATAAATGGGATCTGTGGAATCTGTGAACACAGAAATCTTAAAAATAAGTATATATAATTATGTGTTTGGATTTCCATAGATGTAAATTTTTTTCTGTCAAAAGAAATCTAAAAAAGAACATTTTAAAAATACAGAAAATGTTCATACCTAAGTTAAAAAGGAATGTGAATGAAAACAATGATATACAACTTCTGCTTCTAGTCATGATGCACTATAGAAACCAGATTTACCCTTCTGTCTTAAGCAACTAAAAACCTGGACAAAATATACAAAGCAACTGTTTTCAGACAATGGACAACATAAAGCTTAGTATAGTGATCTCTGAAAGAACTCACAGAGAAGAGTAATGGAGAGAAGAGAGAGAGAGCTGAAGATCTGAAGAGAGTTCCTCTTGAGTTTTCAATGAGTCTAATCAACACATGAATATGAGGAAACTACTGAGACCAGGGAAAGAATCACTGGAAAGAAGCAGGCAGAATAATTCCCAGTGTTCCCACAGGGACAGGAATAGCTCTTATTCCCAAAACCACAATGGGAAAAATCTCCTAACATATGGGGCATCAATGGAATCCTGAGGTTACTGCTTGAGTAACAGTGTCAGTTTAGTCTTAGAATAATAAAGGCTGTTCTGATTCTACCTAACGAAGCTTAAAAGCAAATCTCAAAAGTATCAAACCACTTCTAAAAAACACCTACCCCGGAACAAACCCCTAAGTAGTTAACAGAACATAAAAATTCAACACCCAACAAAGTAAAATTTTAAATGTCTAGCATTCAATCACAAGTTATAAGGCATGCAATGAAACAGAAAAGTACAACTTGTAAAGAGTGGATTAATCAATCAATACAAATGATATAGTTGATAGAATTAGATGGGAACATTAAAACAGTTACTATAATATACTCCATCTGTTCAAGAAGGTAGAAGAAAGCATGAACATGACAAAGAAAAATAGGGAAGATATAAAAAAAATGACCCACATGAAACTTTTAGAGATAAAATATACATTGTCCGAAATGAAAAGTAAATTCAGTGGAATTAACAGCAGATTAGACAATGCAGCATAGATTGGTAAACTTGGAGAAGTAGGAAATTAAAATATGAGGAGGAAAAAAGCTAGAAAAAAATGAACAAAATCAGTGAATTATGGAACAACAACCAAGGAGTTTAGTAGATATGTAATTGGAGTCCCAGAAACAGAGAAAATGGAGAGAGACAAAAGTCAGAAAAAAAATATTTGAAGACATAATGGATGAAAAATTTTCAAATCTGATGAAAACTATAACTCATATATCCAAGAACCTCAACAAACCCCAGCACAAGAAACACGATAAAACTACACCAAGGTACAACATAATAAAATTGTTCAAAACCAGTGATAGATAGGGCTTCCCTGGTGGCGCAGTGGTTGAGAGTCCGCCTGCCAATGCAGGGGTCACGGGTTCGTGCCCTGGTCCAGGAGGATCCCACGTGCCGCGGAGCGGCTGGGCCCATGAGCCATGGCCGCTGGGGCTCTGTGTCCAGAGCCTGTGCTCTGCAATGGGAGAGGCCACAACAGTGAGAGGCCCGCGAACCCAAAAAAAAAAAAAAAAAACAGTGATAAAGAAATCTTAAAAGTAACCAAAGAAAAATACACATTAAGTATAGAGGAACAAAAAAAATAAGAATGACAGCAGATTTTAAATCAAAAACAATGAAAGCCAAAAAAAAAAGAGTGAAGCTAAACTAGAATTCTGTACTCAGCAAATACATCTTTAAAAAAAAGGTTAAAAAAATGAAAAAAATAAGGTAAATAAAGAATTACTAGAACATACAAAACTGAGAAAATTCATCACCAGCAGACCAGCACTATGTGAAACGTTAAAAGAGAATCTTCAGGCAGAAGGAATATAATCCTAGAGGAAAATTGGAATCAATAATAAAGGAATAAAGATCACTGAAAATTATAAACATGTGGAGAAATATAAGGTTTTTTTCTACTTTAAGAATTCTTTTAAAAATAATTGACTATTTAAAGCAAAATCAATAGCTGATATAGGGCTTATAACATGTATTGAAGCAAAATGTGCCTCTAGGAAGAGGTAAACAAAAAAATACTTTGTAAGGTTCATGTAATACTATAGTGAACAGTCGTAACATTACTTAAAGGTGGTTTGTGAATAAGTTAAAGATGAATGTAAACCCTAAAGCAACCACTAAAAGCAAACACCCGAGGCATAGTTAATATGTTCATAAAACAGACAAAATAAAATTATAAAAAATTCTCAATGAACAGAAAAGAAGACAGAGGAAAAAAGGAATAAAGATATTGAACAAAAAGAAAACGAGTAGAAAGATGGTAGATTTAAATCAGTGGTGTCCTAGTAAATGTTTAATAGTCTCATGGAGGGTGAGGGAGGTCTTATTGATAGCATTTGTCTATTTTTGTGTTGTAAATAATCCCACCATGGTCAATTTGAATCTACTAGCATGATGTCACTGAAAGCAAAGATGAGAAGAGATATGCATAATCAGATCTTGCAAGCTGGTACAAGCCGGTAGGCATCAGTTTCAGCTAACCACTAATTTAAACCCAGCTATATCAATAACCACATTAAGTGGAAAGGATATAAAAAGCCCAATTAAAAGACAAAGATTATTATATTGTTAAAAAGCAGGACCCAACTAAATGCTGCCTAAAAAACATAATTCAAACATAAAGACA
Organism: Lipotes vexillifer; assembly: GCF_000442215.2. Classification (NCBI taxonomy): domain Eukaryota; kingdom Metazoa; phylum Chordata; class Mammalia; order Artiodactyla; family Lipotidae; genus Lipotes; species Lipotes vexillifer. Next base: position 382,737 of record NW_006782254.1, on the reverse strand, counting down.
GAAATAGGTAAAAGGATGGAAAAAGATAAACAATTCTAATTCTACTCAAAAGAAAGCTGAAATGGCTATGTTAATATCAGACAAAATAGATATAACATCAAAGAACACTACAAGAGATAAATTCTTATAAGTAGCCTAAAATCCTTCAAAAGGCAGGGTCTGACAAAGGGAGTACCTGGCTGGGATCCATAAAAATTTTCACAAGTGTGTTTTCAGTTTCATGATATAATACACCTCACATCATCTCACAATGATGAAGGGGTCAGTTTATCAAAGACATAACAATCTTAAATGTTAATACACCTAATATGAGAGCCTCAAACTACACGAAGCAAAAACTGATAAAACTGAAAAAAAAATAAACAAATCCACAGATTTAGCAGCAGATCTCAATACCTCCCTCTCAATAACTGATAGAACAAGTAGACAGAAAAACCAGTAAGGATATAGAAGGCAACCAATATTATCAACCAATTTGATGTAGAATTTATAGAACACTCCACCCAACAAGAGTAGAGTACACATTCTTCTCAAGTGCACAAGAATATTTACCAAAACACACCACATCTTGAGCCAAAAAACAAGTCTCAATAAATGAAAAAGCATTCACATCATACAAAGTATATTCTCTGACCACAGATAATTAAAATAGAAACAAATATCAGTAACAAAAAGGTATCTGTAAACTGCCCAAATGTTAGGAAGCTAAGGAACACACTTCTAATGTATGGGTGAGAGAAGAAATCACAATGGAAATTGCTAACTAATTTGACCTAAATGAGAATGAAATCATGACATAAAAAATTTGTGGTATGCTGCTTAAGCAGTGTTTTAAAAGAAATCTATAACATTAAATGCCCATGTTTGAAAAGATTTAAAATCAAGGACCTAAGCTTCCAGCTTAATAAACTACAAAACAGAGTAAATTAAACCCAATGTAAGAAATGAAATATTAAGGATGACAGCAGATATAAACAGAAAATGAGCAGAATGAAGTAGAATGGATAGAAATTAGTAGAATGAAATAGAAAAGAGAAAAAAATCAATGAAAACAAGGGCTGGTACTCTGACAAGATCAATAAGACTGGTAAACACCTTTTGTTATACTGATCATGGAAAAAATGGAGAAGACAAAGGTTACCAACAACAGAAGGAGAGAAAGGACATATCTAAAGATCCTACCTTAAGGGGATACTATGGGAATAATATGAACAAGTTTTTGTAAATAAATTCAACAATTTAGATGAAATGGACAAAATCCTTAAAGGGCACAAACTATCAAAGCCCACTCAAAAAAAAAAAAAAAAAAAAGATAACCTGAATAGTAATATACTTACTAAAGAAACTGAACTTTAAAACCTTCCCATAAAGAAAACTACAGACCTAGATGTGCACTGGTGAATGCTACCAAACATTTAAGGAAAAAAATAACAATTATATAAACAAACTCTTCCTAAGTAAAAAAAAAAAAAAGAAGAAGAGAAGGGAACAATTCTCAACCGTTCTATGAGGCCAGCATTATCCTGATATCAAAAGTAAATAAACATTAAAACAAAAAAGAAAACAAATCAACACCATCACAAACATATACACAAAAATCCTTAGCATAATTTTAACAAATTAAATCCATCAACATATGAAAGATAAGACATCACAACCAAGCATTTACTCCAGAAATACAGGATGGGTTAATATTCAAATATCAATCAATATAATTCACCATATTAACCAACTAAATTAAGAATAACAAACAAAATAAGAATCTCTCATAGGTACAGGAAAAGCAAATGAGAAAATTCAATATATACTCAGGACAGAAACTCTCAGCAAACTAAGAATAGAAGGTAACTTTCTCAAGCAGATAAAGAACATCTGTGAAAAACTTACAGCTAACATATTTAATAGTGAAATCTGAATGTTTTCCCCTATGATCAAAAGCAAGGAAAAGATAAATGATCTCACAACCTCTATTTCAATTTGTTGTGACGACCCTAGCCAGTGCAATCATAAGGCAAGAAAAATAAATAAAAGGCATACAGATTGAAAAGGAAGAAATAAAACTGTTTTGTACATAGATGATACGATTGTTTATGCAGACAATCCTACAGAATCTTAAAAAAGCCACTAGACTAGGAAGAGAGATTAGCTAGATCACAAAATACAATGTACACTTAGAAACTGGTATTAAAATAAGTGCTATTTTTAATAACATAAAAAACTTGAAATATCTGGGGAAATTTTTAATAAAATATGTAAAAGAGTTACACATTGAAAACTAAAAAATATTACTGAAAGAAATCAAAGACCTAAATAAAGAAAGATAAACAATTTTCATGGACTGGAACATTTAATATTGTTAAAAATGTGGAGATCCCTATGTATTAACCTAAAAATCTACTACAGGAAGCATTTTTATAGAAATTGACAAGCCAATTGTTAAAATGTATATGGAAATGCAAAGGATTAGAATAGCCAAATCAATTTTGTAAAAGAAAAACAAATTTGGAGAATATGCATTCCAATTTTATTTCAAGGCTTATTATAAAGTTACAGTATTCAAGAAAGTAAAGTATTGGCATAAAGACTGATCAAGGAAGAGTCCAAAAAATGATCCACACTACATCGTCAACTGATTATCAGCAAAGATGTCAAGGCAGTTCAATGGGGAAAAGATAATCTTTTCAACAAATGGGGCTGTATGAAATATGGGATACACATTTTTTAAAAAATTTTAAACATTGATCTTTACTTCCTACCACTTACAAAAATTAACTTAAAATGTTCTTAAATAGGATACAAAAAGCACAATAGTAGAAAACAGACAAACTAGACTTCATCAAAATTTTAAACTTCTGCTCTTCAAAAGATACCATTTAGGGCTTCCCTGGTGACGCAGTGGTTGAGAGTCCGCCTGCCGATGCAGGGGACACGGGTTCGTGCCCCGGTCCAGGAAGATCCCACATGCCGCGGAGCGGCTGGGCCCGTGAGCCATGGCCGCTGAGCCTGCGCGTCTGGAGCCTGTGCTCCACAACAGGAGAGGCCACAACAGTGAGAGCCCCGCGTACCACAAAAAAAAAAAAAAAAAAAAAGATACCATTTATAAAAGGAAAGGGCAAGTCCAGAGAGCTGGAGAAAATATTTGTAAAACATATTGAACAAGAGCTTGTATCTATCTGGAATATATAAAGAACTCTTATAACACAATAATAAGAAAATAACCAACTAATAATTGGGCAAAATATTTCAACAGTCATTGAATTCATCAAAGAAGATATACCAATGACAAATAAAAACATGAAATGATGTTCAACACCATTAAATATTAGGAAAATACAAATTAAATCCACAATAAGATACCACTGTACACCCACTGTGTGAAGAAAATTAAAAAGAATGATGATCACAAGAAAACTATACACCAATATCTCTTACGAATGTAGATGAAAATATCTTCAATGAAATGCTAGCAAACTGAATCAACAACACATTAAAAAAAACCCATGACAAAGTGGGATTTATCCCAGGAATGCAAGGTTGGTTTAATGTCTAAAACTCAATTAATGTAATACACCATATCAATAGAATAAAGGGCAAACACCACACAATCGTCTCAACAGACACAGAAAAAGCATTTGACAAAATCCTAAACAGATTCCTGATACAAAAAAAACACTTTTAAAAAGCACGGAGGAACTTCCCTGGTGGCACAGTGGTTAAGAATCCGCCTGCCAATGCAGGGGACACGGGTTCGATCCCTGGTCCAGAAAGATCCCACATGCTGCAGAGCAACTAAGCCCGTGCACCACAACTACTGAGCCTGTGCTCTAGAGCCTGCATGCCAAAACTACTGAGCCCATGTGCCACAACTACTGAAGCCTGCGCGCCCTAGAGCCTGTGCTCTGCAACAAGAGAAGCCACCGTAATGAGAAGCCCAAGCACCACAACGAAGAGTAGCCCCCGCTCGCCACAACTAGAGAAAGCCTGCACGCAGCAACAAAGACCCAGTGCAGCCAAAAATTAATTAATTGATTTTTTAAAAAATTTTTTAAGCATGGAAAAGAAGGGAACTTCCTCAACCTGATAAAAGGCATCTACCACAGATAACATGATGGTGAAAGACTGAATGCTTCCCTCATAAAAGCAGAAACAAGATGAAATGTCTGCTCTCACCATTTCTATTCAACATTGTACTAGAAGTTCTAGCTAGGGGAATTAGTCAAGAAAATAAATAAAAAGCAACCAAATTGAAAAAAAAAAGAAGAAAAACTATCTCTATTTGTAGATGACATTATCTTGCAAATAGAAAATCCTAAGGAATCCACTAAAATCTATTAGAATCAACAAGTTCATCAAGATTACAGGATATAAGATCAATATATAAAAATTAAATATATTTCCATACACTTGCCAAGAACAACTCAAAATGAAATTAAGAAACTAGGGACTTCCCTCATGGTCCGGTGGCTAGGACTACATGCTCCCAATGCAGGGGGCCCGGGTTCGATCTCTGGTCTGGGAACTAGATCCCACATGCCGCAATTAAGAGTTTGCATGCCACAACTAAAGATCCCGCATGCCACAACCAAAGATTCCACATGCCACAACTAAAAGATCCCACATGCTGCAACTAAAAGATCCCACATGCTCCAACTAAAAGATCCTGCATGCCACAATGAAGATTCCGCACGTGGCAACAAAGATCTCGCAGGCCACAACTAAGACCCAGCACAGCCAAATAAATAAATATTAAAAAGAAAGAAAATAATTCCATTTACAAAAGCATCACTAAAAATAAAACACTTAGGAATAAATTTAACAAAAAAAGTGTAAAACTTACACTCAGAAAACTATAAACATTGTTGAAAGAAATGAAAGATCTATTTTAAATAAATGAAAAGACATTCCATGTTCATGAACAGAAGATTTCAGATGGTTAACATGGTAGTACTCCTCAAAATGATATACAGTCAACACAATCCCTATCAGAATCTCAACTGGTTTCTTTGCAAATATTGATAAGCCAATCCCAAAGTTCATGTGGAAATTCAATGGACAGAGAACAGCCAAAACAATCTGGAAAAAGAAGAATTTAGAAGACTCTTACTTCCTGATTTCAAAACTTACTGAAAAACAATAGTAACCAGGGAATTCCCTGGTGGTCCAGGGGTTAGGACTCTGTGCTTCCACTGCAGGGGGCATGGGTTTGATCCCTGGTTGGGGAACTAAAATCTTGCCTGCCACACAGTGGGTCCAAAAAAAAGAAAAACAAAAAACAAACAAAAAACAAACCAGTAACCGAAACACTGTAGTATTAACTAGCATAAGACTATATAGATCAGTGGAATAGAATTGAGAGTACAGAAATAAACTCTCACAATTAAAAATCAATTTTTTTAAATATTATTTTTATTAAGTCTTTACCCTTGACAGTGTGGTTTGGTTTTTTTTTAATATTTATTTATTTATTTACTTTATTTGGCTGCGCTGGGTCTTAGTTGCAGCATGCAGGCTCTTAGTTGCGGCATGTGAACTCTCAGTTGCAGCATGCATGTGGGATGTAGTTCCCTGACCAAGGATCGAACCCAGCCTCCCTGCGTTGGGAGCATGGAGTC
>NW_006782254.1:366181-377115 GCF_000442215.2 Lipotes vexillifer | reverse complement strand
GCCTCTCACTGTTGTGGCCTCTCCCATTGCGGAGCACAGGCTCCGGACGCGCAGGCTCAGCAGCCATGGCTCACGGGCCCAGCCGCTCCGCGGCATGTGGGATCCTCCCGGACCGGGGCACGAACCCACGTCCCCTGCATCGGCAGGCGGACTCTCAACCACTGCTCCACCAGGGAAGCCCTATCAAGTTATTTTTTCAAAGGTACCAAGACAAGTAAATGGGTGTTAAGGATAGTCTTTTCAGTAAATGGTGTTGGGACAACTGGACATCCACATGCAAAAGAATGAAGTTGGACCCCTACCTCACACAATATTAAAAAAAAAAAAACTCAAAATGGAACAAAGACCTAACTGTAACAGCTAAAACTACAGAATTCTTACAAGAAAACATAAAAGTAAATTGTCATGACCTTGAATTTGGCAATGTTTCTTAGATATGACACCAAAAGCATAAGCAACAACAACAAAAAATAGATCAATTGAACTTCATCAAAATTTAAACTTTTATGCCTCAAAGCAGGGGTCCCCAGCCCTTGGGCTGTGGACCGGTATCAGTCCTCTGCCTGTTAGGAACCAGGCCACACAGCAGGAGGTGAGCGGTGGGCAAGCAAGCGAAGCTTCATCTGATGCTCCCCATCGCTCACATTACCACCTGAACCATTGCTTGTATTACCACCTGAACCATCACCCCACCCCAACCCCATCCGTGTAAAAATTGTCTTCCACGAAACAGGTCCCTGGTGCCAAAAAGGTTGGGGACCGTTGCCTTATAGGATACCATTAAAAAACTGAAAAGAGAAGCCACTGAATGGGAGAAAATATTTGCAAATCATCTATCTGATAAAGGACTTGTATCTAGAATATACCTTACAACTCCGTAATATAGAGACAACCTAATTTTAAAACGGGCAAAGGATTTGAGTAGACATTTCTCCAAAGATACACAAATGGCCTTTAATATATGAAAAGATATTCAACATCCTTAGCCATCATGGCAATGCAACTCAAAACCACAAGGAGATACTGCTTCACACCTACTAGGATAGCTATAATAAAAAAGACAGACAATAACAAATTTTGGCAGATGTGGCAAAATTGGAACCTTCATTGCTATGGACTGAATTTTCTCCATCCCAACAGTTATGTTGAACCCTTTACCCCCAATGTTACTGTATTTGGGGGGAAAAGGGCTTTTCAGAGATAAAGATTAAATGAGGTCATAAGGGTGGGGTCCTCCTCCTTAGGACTGAAGAAAAGGAAAAGGTAATTCATTCCCTCTCCCTCTCTCTCTGTCTCTCTCTCTCTGTCTCTCCCGCTCTCTCACCCTTAATAAGTGTTAATGAAACTGGGATTTGGGAAAACTTTTTTTCCCCTTTGGATTTTACTGTATTGTTTGAATTTCTTTATAATTAGCATGAATTCCTTTCTGAAAATAATAAAGTCATTAGTCTTTAAAAGAAAAAGTTCATATCTTTTACTAAATAATATCAGTTTGGGATCTGTCACAAGAAAAGAATCAAGTGCAGAAAAATACTGCTGAAATTGTGTTCATCACAACATACCTTACAATAATAATAAATAAAAATCTAAATGTCCAATAATAGGAGCAATCCTAAGTAATTATATACAGCCATATATAAATTATAATATAAATTATAATACAGCCATGTGATAAATTGTAATGCAGACATTAAAAATTTTTTGCTTATAAATAATTTTTAACATGACATACTCAAAAAATAATGTTAAGCGAAAATGAAGTAAATCGAATTATAGATACAGCACAATCTCGACTTTTTTAGCTAAATTAGCAAATCACTAATGATGACTGTCATTACAGGTGATTATTTCTTCTTTATTTTTTCTGTATTCTTCCATTTTTTATGACTTTTACAACAAGGAAAATAAATTTTTTACTTTTTTTACTTTTTATATTTATTTGGCTGTGTCAGGTCTTAGTTACAGCACACAGGATCTTCGTTGGGGCATGCAGGATCTAGTTCCCTGACCAGGGATGGAACCCAGGTGCCCTGCATTGGGAGTGCGGAGTCTTAACCACTGGACCACCAGGGAAGTTCCAGGAAAATAAAAATTTTTAAGTAAGCAGCTCCTGTAAGAGTGGGCCATGAAAATGTAAGAAGTAACGATGCAAATCCTTCCAAACATATATACAAACACTCATAAATGTTTGGCATCTGTCATTCTAAGTATCTGGGGATGAAATATCTCTTTTGCTCCTTGCCCCATGTCTTAATCAGTTTGGGCTTCTATAACAGAATACATAGACCAGGTGGATTAACCAACATATTCTCACAATTCTGAGAGCTGGGAAATCCAAGATCAAGGTGTCAGCACATCTGGCATCTGGTGAAAGCCCACTTCCTGGTTTGCAGATGGCTGTCTTCTCAATGTATCTTCACATGGCAGAGAGCAGAGTGGAAACAAACTCTCTCATGTCTTTATAAGGGCACTAATCCCATCATGAGGATTCCTCCACCCTCACAACCTAATTACTTCCCAAAGGCCCCACCTCCAAATACCATCACCTTGGGAATCAGAGTTTTAACATCTGAATTTTGAGGGGATAAAAACGTTTAGTTCACGCTAGGAAGTTAAAAGCAGAGCAACAGCTCTTGTTCTCAGCCTAAAGAGACAATGAAGAGATGTCTTGGCAAAAAATAAAAAACAAGAACACACTGTTCCTCTACTTCTTTGGTAAATTTAACTCCTAATTTTCTCCTATGTTTGTCTGTGCTATGAACAGCCAATCCCAGGCTTTCCCTGATGCCTAAAGTTCAACTAAGAGCTGACTTCAGCACTCCCTCCTTGCCTGCTGCTGACCTGAGGATCGAAATCACAACAAATCACATGCTTAGATGGACCGAAAAATAAGTGGTCAGAGGCCAAACTGAGTGGCAACATTCCAACTCTGAAGAAATTATAAAACTAACCAAAATAAATTAACTGGTAGGAAGCGCCAAAAACGGGAACCACAGATCCATTTCATCTCATAAGAGCAGCAGCCTCTTAAGTCCCTTTCTTGGCTACACTCAGGCCAATAAAGGAAAAAAATAATGTGTAAGCCATATATGTAATTATAAATTTTCAAGCAGCCACATTAAAAAAAAACAGGTAGAATTTATTTGAATATATTAATTTAACCCAATATATCCAAAATATAATTTCAAAGAAATTTTTTTTAATATATTTTTTTTAAGTAAGAGTGGTTTTGTTTATTTATTTATTTATTTATTTTTGGCTGCGTTGGGTATTCGTTGCTGCGCGTGGGCTTTCTCTAGTTGTGGCGAGCGAGGGCTACTCTTCGTTGCAGTGTACAGCCTTCTCGTTGCGGTGGCTTCTCTTGTTGAAGAGCACGGGCTCTAGGCACACAGGCTTCAGTACTTGTGGCACATGGGCTCAGCAGTTGTGGCACATGGGCCTAGTTGCTCCGTGGCATGTGGGATCTTCCTGGATCAGGGATGCAGCCCATGTCCCCTGCATTGACAGGTGGATTCTTAACCATTGTGCCACGAGGGAAGTCCCAAAATTATTTTTTTAATATTTTAGTTTATTTAAACAATATCATTTATGTGTATTGTGCTGGCACAAATATGCAGAAATATTTTTAAATTGTTGAGACAGTTTCATTCTTTTTTCATATGAAATCTTTAAAATTCATGTATATTTTATGGTTCCAACACATCTCAACTTGGATGCTAAATTTTTATCAGAAATATTTGATCCAGGTAGGCAGCCACGTATATTTGTTTGTTGTGAATAGTATTCCCAGTGGAACAAGTAACCTTTTTAGTTCAAGGTAATAATTCTCTCTTGTATAAGAAATTATTACCTTTGTTTGTAGCATACCAATAAAAAGGGAAGTTAGGACACATGATCTGAAGGGAAAGACATAGGACAAAGATAGAAACCAAAACAGCAATGCAGGAGTGGGAAGTTAAGCCCTCTGCTATAGAGAGCCACCTAGGGGCCATAAACAGAAATAGCAAGTTATTTTTGTTACATTCAAATAGATTGTTCAATCACCTGATTTTTAAATTTAGGATTCTAAATACAAAATCTTAATAAATTCAGTTATGACTTCCTATAATTAATAAATGAATAAGGGAAGAAAATAAGAAAAAGAGCAAGAAAAAAAGAAGTGCAGATGTATATGGAAATAGGGGGGTAGTGAAATGCCACAAAAGGATTTCATGTCAGATAGAAATAAAAAGGAGGAAAAGACAAAGTATAAAAGAGAAATGGAGAAGAAACTCATAGTGAAAGAGAAGGGAAAAAATGATAGGTTCTCCAGGTACAGCAAAAAGTTTACTTGGATTAAAAGACCTGGTCTCAGTTGAATCATTAACTGCTAACTGGGTCTAATGTCACTGGGTAATTACTTCACTCTGGGCTTCACAGATTCACTTTACCTGTAAAATATCTTCAGGACCATCTCTAGCTAAAATATTGTCTAAGTTACTTGCCTGCCCCAGGAATCTATCCTATAGAAATAATAGCTTGAAGAGGGTGGGAGGGGGGAAAAAAAAGAAAGAATGGCTGGAGAAAGTAAAGATGTATGTACAAGAATGTAAACTGGAACACTGTAATAGCAAAAAAAAAGAACATGTAAAACTAAAATTAAACAACCTAATCAGAAGAGCAGAAGGGACTGATTGAAAACCCTATAGGCATGTAATGGGATACCAGGCAGCTGTGAAAAATAAGGAAGTATCAATATGTTCTAGCCAGGAAAGCTGTCCATTTGCCATGTGAAAAAGCAACATGTATAAAATCATTAATCTTCTCCATGAACATATCAGTGTTTTTTAACATTCTGAACATGTATATGCATGTATATGTGTATGAATGCTTAGTTAGATATGTCTGTATAAACTTGGAAAAAAGAAAGGACATATAGATACACTGGTTACCTCTGAAGAACAAGATTAAACAGGCAAATAAGGACTTTTAATATATATGCTTTTTAAAATTATGGGACTATGGATGAATTTTACTACTTTATAGGTTTCAATAATTTTCAAATAAAAGTTATCAAGGTACCTACCATTAACTACGGAAGAAAAACATCTATTTGTCATGTGTCATAAATGTTAGGCACTTCTGTTAGGCAACACCTAATCATCTTACTTTGCATCTTCTCCAGTTGCCACCCTCCAATCCAGTTTTTCAAACTGTTCCCTGAACATACTATATTCACTCCAACATTCATGACTTGGCTTATGATGTTTTCTCCAACACCCAGAAAGATCTTGTCTTCCCTGACCTTCAATTATCCTTACTTTATTTTTATCTTTATTTATTATATAGCCTGCAAGCCACAACTACTGAAGCCCATGCACCCTAGAGCCTGTGCACAGCAACTACTAAGCCCACGTGCAGCAACTACTGAAGCCCGCATGCTCTAGGGCCTGCGTGCCGCAACTACTGAGCCCACATGCTGCAACTACTGAAGCCTGCTTGCCTAGAGCCCGTGCTCCACAACAAAAGAAGCCACCACAATGAGAAGCCTGCACACCGCAATAAAGAGTAGCCCCCACTCGCTGCAAATAGAGAGAAAGCCCCAGCACAGTGCAGCCAAAAAAAAGAGAGAGAGAAATAGATGGCAATACCATAATAGTAGGGGATTTTAATACTCCACTTTCATCAATAGATAGATCATTCAGACAGAAAATCAATAAGGAAACATCAGCCTTAAACAAGATACCAGACTAGATGGACTTAACAGACACTTGAAGAACATTCCATCCAAAAGCAACAGAATACACATTCTTCTCAAGTACACGTGGAATGTTCTCTGGGACAGATCATGTGTTAGGCCACAAACAAGTCAATAAATTTAAGATTGAAATCATAGAAAGTGTCCTTTCCAACCACTGTGGTTTAAAATTAGAAAACAGTTACAAGAAGAAAACTAAAAAATTCAAGTAAGTGGAGATTAAACAACATGCTACTGAACAACCAATATGTCAAAGAAGAAATCAAAAGAAAAATCATAAAATATCTTGAGACAAACGAAAATGGAAATACAGCATACCAAAACTTACAGGATACCACAAAAGCAGTTCTAAGATGGAAATTCATAACAATAAACGCCTACATTAAGAACAAGAAAGATCTCAAATAAACAACCTAACTTTACACCTCAAGGAACTAGAAGAAGAAGAAGAATCTAAGCCTAAAATTAGTAGAAGGAAGAAAATAACAAAGATTAGAGAGGAAAAAAAATGAAATAGAGATGAAAAGACTATAGAAAAGATCAATGAAACTAAGAGCTGATTTTCTGAAAAGATGAACAAAATGCCTACACCGTGTTTTCTCTCTCACCACTTCATTAATTCCAATTACACATTTATTATATCTTATCACACTATCCTCCATATAACATAACTTCCTGCCAATTTTCAATCTTTTCCCTCTCTATAGTGTATTCTAAATAATCACTTCTAGTCCAGTTTCACTAATTCTCTTTTAGTCACATATAATCAGCTATCAAACCTACCTTTTGAATTTTTAATTTTAATTATTTCATTTTTATTTTCTATAAATCCTATTTGGGTTTTTTTTCAATGCCTGTAATGTCCCTTTTTGCAGTTTCTTATACCCCTGAGGCATTTCCAAGCTTGCCTTTTATTTTTTAAAACATAGCAAGCATGCCTAAAACTAGATCCAATAAATCTCGTTTCTGAGGTCTGCAGAGATAACTTTTTACTGTTCCTTCTTTATCCTGGTCCTCAAATATGGTGCCTTGTTTCTTTAATGCTTGATTATCTTTAATTGCATGTCCTTGAAAGGTTACTTGAAGAGTTCTCAAAGGCTTCTAGAAGGAAGATGCTTTCCTCCAAAAGAAAATTTGCAGTTGCTTCTGTTAAGTGCCATGGTTAACTGGAACCAACTTATGACTCAATTCATGGTCTGACGTTTCTTTGACCACCCAGGTAAACGAGAATTTTGGCAGCAATCCCTGTGGTTTATTAATTCTCAGTGAAAGGTTTTCTGGTTATTTTTTTCTTCTCCTTTTTTTCTCCCTTGCTCTGCTCAGTGCCAAAGCAACTCTCCCTGTAATCTACTGAAAGTGGGGAAAAGAGGACGTAGGGGAGGGGGGGTAGTTTTACTTTTGTGTTCACCCTTACCGAAAAGGTTTACCCCTAACCAGTTTAATGTGGAGAGTCGGTATTTAACTTCTGATCTTGGGGGGACCTGAGCTGTGACTACTTTCCTCTTCATCTAGAGGGCCATCAAAATTGAAGTTCACAGCATCCTGATCAGCGAAGGCCTTCAAGGCAAAAGCAGCTTCAAATGCTGATCTTAATTTTCCGGCATTCACCAGCAATTCCTCTCTCGTTAGCTCTTCAGTGTCTTTAGGATATCTTGTTTCTATTCCATTCAAATATTTTAGTTGTCATTAGTAGGAGAAATGATTCAAAAACCTGGCTTGCCATTACCAGAAACAGAAGTCCCAAACCTTATTAACGCTCTTCAGTTTGTTGAAGGGAAATAATTTTTGAATGAATGAATGAATGACTTTCAAATTAAACAGACATGTCACCCTCAGATTCAATCATCTAACCTGTCTGAACATCAGTTTCACAAAATAAAGGGGTTGAACAAAATTATCTCTATGATTCTTTTTTTTTTTTTTTTTTTTTTTTGCGGTACGTGGGCCTCTCACTGTTGTGGCCTCTCCCGTTGCGGAGCACAGGCTCCGGACGCGCAGGCTCAGCGGCCATGGCTCACGGGCCCAGCCACTCCACAGCATGTGGGATCTTCCCGGACCGGGGCACGAACCCGTGTCCCCTGCATCGGCAGGCGGACTCTCAACCACTGCACCACCAGGGAAGCCCTCTATGATTCTTTATTGTCTATAATAGCAGGATCTATTGCATATACATGCAATGTCAGCTTTTGCAAGCTCCATTTATGGTAGACAGATGGGCAAAGTTTTCTCATAGTGTTACAACAATTCCAAAATAAGAATAAATGAGACTCACTGTTAATCCAAGGGATCCCTTTTCCATCTTCTCAAACCCAAGAGCCAAGACACAATCTGCCAGACCTTGAAAGAAAATGTAATTAGTTTGAAAAATTAAATTTCCAGACACCAACAAAATATCATTAAATACTTCAAATTTAAATAAGCATGTCAATTTATACAAAATGTAAAAACATGGTATAATCCTATAAAATTTCTAATAAGTGAAAAATTACAGAGAAAATTCTTATATGCTTCTAAATAAGAGGAAAAATTAATAAATTATATAATTCTTTCTCTGATTCTCAGTGTTAATAAGACTTTTGATTAATGTGGAAATATGTCCCAGTGAAGAACAAATATAAATAGCTAATTTTCAATTTTTAAACATTAAGTAAAATTTTTAAAAATTTTTAAGTATCTTGATCAAGATCTCAACAGAATTATTTTTGGAGGGAGGGGGCACCTAAAAATGATGTTAAAGTTCAACTAAACAGTAAAACACGCAGAATTGCCAAAATTTTTCCTAAAAAAAAGGGAAAAAAAAAAAATAACGTAGGGGGCACAGGGGATACTAGTATTATCCAATAGTGAGACATTATAAAGCTCCAACAATTAAAACACCAAAGAGTAGAGCAATAAGCAACAATCAATCAGAAGAAAGAACAAAGGGCCTAATAAAAGAGCCTAGAATATTTGGAAATATAGACTATGACATATATCCGAGAAAACTGAAAATATATGGCCACAAAAAAAATTGTACACAAGTGCTTACAGCAACATTATTCATAATAGCCAAAAAGCAGAAACAACTCAATGTCCATCAACATGTAAATGGATAAAAAAAATGTGGTGTATCCATACAATGTATTATTAATTGGCCACAAAAAAGAATGAACTACTGATACATGCTACAACATGGATGAACTGTGAAAATATTATGCTAAGTCAAAGAAGCCACAAAAGGCCATATATCATATGATTCCATTTATATAATGTTCAGAATAGGTAAATCCATAGAGACAGAAAGTAGATTAGTGGTTGCCAGGGGCTGTTGGGAGAGGGAAATGGGAAGTGACTGCTAATGGGTACCACTTTCTTTTTGGGGTGATAAAAATGTTCTAAGATTAGATAGTGGTGATAGTTGCATAAACCTGTGAATATACTAAAAAACACTGAATTGTAAACTTTAAAAGCGTGAATTTTATGTTATATAAAGTACCTCTCAATATAATTGTCTTTTTGTTTGTTTGTTTTTGTTTTTGTTTTTGTTTTTTGCGGTACGCGGGCCTCTCACTGTTGTGGCCTCTCCTGTTGCAGAGCACAGCCTCTGGCCGCGCAGGCTTAGTGGCCATGGCTCACGGGCCTAGCTGCTCTGTGGCATGTGGGATCTTCCCAGACCAGGGCACGAACCCATGTGCCCTGCATCGGCAGGAGGACTCTCAACCACTGCGCCACCAGGGAAGCCCTAATTGTTATTTTTTTAAAAAGAAATACATTATAAAGCAATCCCTCTGATGGTCGTATGGAGAAATAATAAAAGGGGGGGGCAATAACCCCACATCTATTTAAGTTTACTAGACAAATAGGCACTTCTCACCACCCTGAATCAGTTGCCGGGCCATAAACAAAGCAGTTGAACCAGTAGAACAGTTATTGTTGACGTTGATTATAGGAATTCCAGTCAGTCCCAAACTGTGATAGATAGCCCTCTGCCCACAGGTAGAGTCACCTATATATATAAAAAAAAAAAAAAAAAAAAAAAAATTTATATATGCAACATGAGAATTATGGAGATGCAACGCAACATAATACTACATTATGGTTTTTCCAGTGTTATGTCTTTGTCTAACATACAACATGGGCAGAACGATAAATATACTATTGACATCTTACTCAGAAACAGTTTTAGCATGAAGCATCATTTACTCTGCAAATATAAAAATTCTCAAAACACAGAATATATATGCACTTTCTTTACACAATACAGAGGTAGGAAAGTAGAAACATGACCAAGTAATAGCAAACAATTCAATCTGGCTAGGGCTACATGACAGGCAGCAATATTTCATGTATAGTGTCAGATATAAATCTCTTAAAACTAAACTGATTGGGCTTCCCTGGTGGTGCAGTGGTTGAGAGTCCACCTGCCGATGCAGGGGACACGGGTTCATGTCCCGGTCTGGGAGGATACCACATGCCGCGGAACGGCTGGGCCCGTGAGCCATGGCCGCTGGGCCTGTGCGTCCGGAGCCTGTGCTCTGCAGCAGGAGAGGCCGCAATGGTGAGAGGCCCATGTACCACAAAAAAAAAAAAAAAAAACTAAACCAATTGATTAAAAGGCCATGATTTTTCTCTTCATGTAAAATTTTGTAACTTCAAAAAGTTAAAAGATTCTGCATGCCAGGGTATTCCAGAGGAATGTAATCCAAGTAAAAACACATTTGACTCCCTTTCCCAAGGAACATGTCCACCAAGGCAGACATGCTGGAGCAGTAAGATGGAAACACCTGAAGACACAGACTCTCCAGAAGTCTTCAGGGAAAACAGTAAGGTTCAGGACCTCCCTTTCATTAATACACTGTGCATCTCTTTGAACCAGTAAATTTCCCTTCAAGAATTCTCTTGATATCTTGAAATCTCAAAGAAATAATCACAGATATAAATAAAGATTCATCTACAGTAATGCTTACTATAGCCTTTTATAATAACTAGAAATTAGAAATAATTTAAAATGTCCAAGAATAGGGTATCATTCCTCCTGCTAAATAAACTGTAGTAAATCCCCAAGACTAGAATATCATGAGGTAATTTAAAATGCTGTAAAAAGACTGGGAACATTCTAAGTGTCCATTAAAAGGGGACAGATTAAATAAATCATGATATATCTATTCATTGGAAGACTATGTTATCATTAAAAGAGACCAAGAAAGCTCCTTATGAA
>NW_006782254.1:326181-361181 GCF_000442215.2 Lipotes vexillifer | reverse complement strand
TACACAGCTAATAATTAGTGGATCTGAAACTTCAACCTGGTTCTAGAGCCAATTCACAAGTGACCTTATATGCCCTCCTATGACACCTGGGCTTTATCCTAAAGACAGTGGATTTAAAAACAAAAAACAAAAAACAAAAAAAAAACAAAGACTGAAATAAACAATGAGATACACTACAACACCAAACACTGACAGGATGTGGAGCAGCAGGAACTCTCATTCATTGCTGGTGGAATACAAAATGGTATTGCCACTGTGGAAGACAGTTTGGCAGTTTCTTACAAAACTAAACGTCCTCTTAACATAGGATCCAGCAGTTGTGCTCCTTGGTATTTACCAAATCAGTTTAAAACTTATGTTCACACAAAAACCTGCACACGGATATTTATAGTAGCTTTATTTATTTATTATTTTTAAAATTTATTTATTTTTGGTTGCATTGGGTCTTCATTGCTGCATGTGGGCTTTCTCTAGTTGCGGCCAGCAGGGGCTACTCTTCCTTGCGGTGCATGGGCTTCTCATTGCGGTGTCTTGCCCTTGTTGTGCAGCACAGCCTCTAGGCGCGCAGGCTTCAGTAGTTGTTGCATGCAGGCTCAGTAGTTGTGGCTTGCAGGCTCTAGAGCACAGGCTCAGTAGTTGTGGCACATGGGCTTAGTTACTCCACGGCATGTGGAATCTTCCCAGACCAGGGCTCGAACCCGTATCCCCTGCACTGGCAGGCGGATTCTTAACCACTGCGCCGCCAGGGAAGCCCTAGAGTAGCTTTATTTATAATTGCCAAATTTGGAAGCAACCAAGATGTCTTTAGCAGGTGAAAGGTTAAATAAACTGTAGTAAAACCAGACAATGGAATATTATTCAGCCCTAAAAAGATATGAGCTACCAAACCACAGAAAGACATGGAGGAATTTTAAATGTATATTTACTAAGTGAAGAAGCCAATGTGAAATGGCTACATATTGTATGATTCCAACTACATGACATTCTGGAAAAGGCAAAACTATGGAGACAGTAAAAAAAATTAGTTGTTGTCAGGGACTGAGGGAAGGGAGGGATGAAGAGGCAGAACAAGAGGATTTCAGGGCAGTGAAACTATTCTGTATGATGATGTAATGTATACGTGTCACCACATATGTGTCTAAACCCATAGAATATACAACACCAAGAGTGAACCCTAATGTAAACTATGGACTTTGAGTGATAATGATGTGTCAATGCAGGTTCACTGACTGTAACATATGTGCCACTCTAATGCTGATTATTGATAGTGGGCAAGGCTTTCCAGCAGGGTCGGGGGCAGTGAGCATGTAGGAACCCTCTGTACTTTCTGCTCAATTTTGCTGTGAACCTAAAACTGCTTTGAAAAATAAAGCCCTACTTGAAAAAGAGAGAGAGAGAGAGTTTGGGCCGAGAAGACGTGCACGTTAGATCATTCTAAATGCAATGTTGAGAAATGAATGAACGGAGCAAGGCTGGAGGCAGTGAGACCAAATGGCATAATTCTGAAATAGCCCAAGTGAGAGTTAACTAAGATAGCAGCAGAAAGAATGGAAAGAAGCAGAGAGACTTGAGAAACATAAGTGAAGTAAAAATCTACCAAATACAGTGATCAATTAGATAAGATGGAGTGGTCTGCTAGTCAGAGGTTGTGCTAATGAGAAATGGCTTTCAAAAATTTTTAACTGCAAACCACAATAACATACATGACCCAGTAGACATATAGTGAAGCAAAATTTTCATGAAATACTTATCCTTGTTATATTGATACAGTATTTTTGATTCTATTTCAATTTTTTTAATGCTAGAGGCAACCTTCTAAACAGACGTCACTACCCCTGCAATGGATCACAAAACCCAGTTTGAGACACTGTATAGATACTAGACTTAAATGCCACACTTTATTCCACAGTGCCAAAATACATCTGTTGAACTGAACCAAAACAAAACGTTTAACATTTGTTCCTATCTCTTACCCACCCCAATTCTTCATAACTTCTGAATTAGGGAATCCTTCATAATTCCCTAATTCAGCAGCCCCAAATTACCTATTTCCCCTGTAGTTACTCTTCAGTTCACTAATTACAATCAGAGTATGTAGTATAGAGAACACTTACTGTAAGGAGAGAGTACTAGGCTCCACCAAGTAATACCTATTAATAACCACATTATCATCCAGGTAGTGAAATGACTGCACTTTCTCATTTCTTACTGAAATCAAGGCAGTTTTTAAAAGATTAGTCAAGCAAATAAATACATACATTACTCCTTCAAAATGAAAAGCATGTTTAGGTGGAAACTACCAAATGTCCATTAACAATAAATTGAATATATTATGGAATGTTCACACAATGGACTATGTTACATCAATGAGAATGAACAATCTATAACTACACATAAAATTAAGGATGAATCCCAGAGACATAAAGTTGAATGAAAAAGCCAAAGCTAATCTATATTAAGGTCAGAAGTCAGGATAATGGTAACCCTTTGCAGGCAAGGAGTTAGTGACTGGAAGAAGGCACAGAGTAATTTCTGAGGTGCTGGTAATGTTCTGTTTATATTTGCTTTTTAGTTTTTATTTTTTTAATATAAAATAAAAATAAAAACCTATCTCAAGGCCTATAATAAGAACAGCAATCTTGTTCTACTACTCTACACCCACTAGTCTTACTTGCTCCCAAAACATCCATTTTCAATTCTTGCTCCCAAAACATCCATTTTCAATTCTCTTAGATATTTCTTCTTTTATAAAATGCCATGTTTCTAAATATTCTTATACTATTATTTCTTTATCAATTTAAGAAATTATATCATAGTCTCTAATAAGGGCCAATGAGAATTAGGTCTCTCAGGCCACCTCACATATACATTTACAGTTCCCCCATCCTCCTTATACAGTTGAATCACAAATTTTTTTATTAAATCAGTATGTAGTGCTTACCTTATAAAGTTAATGCTTCTTAGTATTGGGCTAGGTTGTATACTATGATTACATGTGCTTTATTGTACAATTTTGTTTTGCTTTGTTTTACCTGGAGTTAACTGCCTCATTTTTAAAGTTTTAACCTTTTTATTGTAAATAACAGAGATACAGAAAACCACACACACACACACACACACACACACACACACACACACATATCTCCTAATGAATTATTTTAAGGCAAATACTCTTGTAACCATTCACAAAGATTCTCTCCTTCACCAAATTCTAGCCAAGCTCCTCTGAGTCCTCTTCTCTACTAGGTCTCAACCTTGGCCTAAAAACTTAAACACTAACATAGTTTTTATGAGTTCTAACTTGCTCAAGGCCAGGTCCCTAGGAGGACCCTAGCCCCACTTAAAGCACCTGCCTGAGAAAACTCAAGGCTGTCAAAAGAATTTATTGCTTCTTCCAGCCAACACCTGAATACCGGGCTGGTCTCCCAGTCTCTGTGGGAGGGTAGGAGCCTAAGCTTGGGTAAGCACCAGTTAGCAAATCCAGATGGGTTTCATGTGAACTAGCCTCCCCTCTCCCCACTTTATGTAAGTTTTCACTTCCCTGACCCTACAGCTGGCCCTCTGCATCCGTGGGTTCTGCATTCACAGATACAGAGGGCCAACTAAGGGGACTGAGCATCCATGGATCCTGGTATCCAAGAGAGATCCTGGAACCAATCCCCCAGGGATACCAAGGGACTACTGTATTGTGTCCCTACTCACCACCCTCCCTATTCCCTTATTATCCCTTTAAAATACCCAGTCACATCTGTATAAAGTTAGTTCAGTTCACACTGGACTTTTTCCCTTTTGCAATAGCATATTACTAATTAAAATCTGTCCTAACACTTTACCTAGTGTCTACCTTTATCTTTGACACCAACCACCCAGACTAAAAAATTGAACACTGCTTGCCCCTCCACAAACTCCTCTAAGCACTCTGTTCCAATCTCAACCCTGCTCCACCCCCAAAGTAATTATTATCCTGATTCTTACAATAATCACTTCCTTTTAGTATTTTATAGTTTTATCACCCAAGTGTCTAACTGTAGACACTATTGTTCAGCCCTTTTTTAAAGTGTTTATAGGCCTTTTAAATTCTCTTTTAATCTACAGGTTCCCCTCCACTACTTTCTTTTCCTCTCAATACATCTGTTAAAGAACCCAGAGCATTTGGCCTGTAGCTTCCCACAGTCTGGATTTTGTAGATTGCATACTCATGCAGTTCAACATGTTCCTCTGTTCTCTTTATTTCCCACACATTGGCAGCTGGATCCAGAAGCTTGCAGGCTCACATTCTATCTCCCTGACAAAACTATAGGTAGTGGTGTATTCTTTCATAAGGAAGCATATAACATCTGATTATTTTTGCTCTTTGTGTTTCTAACAGTTGTTGGTGCTCAATGACTAGATCCAGCAATTCTCAAAACTTCTCGGTCTCAAGACCATTTTAAACTCTTAAAGATCACTGAAGATACCAAAGAGCTTTTGATTATGAGGATTATATTTACCAGTATTTACCCTCTTGGCACTTAAAATAGGACATTTAAAAATAACTTTCAATTCACTCAAAAAAAAACCCATTACATGTTAACATAAATAATTTTTATGAAAAATAACTATATCTCCCCCTCAAAAAAGTGATGAGTGGCATCGTTTTGCATTTCTGCAATTCTCTCTCTTTTTTTTTTTTGGCTGTATTGGGTCTTTGTTGCTGCACACAGGCTTTCTCTAGTTGCAGCGAGTGAGCAGGGGCTACTCTTCGTTGCGGTCACAGGCTTCTCATCACAGTGGTTTCTCTTGTTGTGGAGCACAGGCTCTAGGTGCACAGTCTTCAGTAGCTGCAGCACGCGGACTCAGTAGTTGTGGTATGCGGGCCCTAGAGCACGCAGTCTTCAGTAGTTGCAGCTCGCAGACTCTAGAGCGCAGGCTCAGTAGTTGTGGCTCGCAGGCTTAACTGCTTCATGGCATGTGGGATCTTCCCGGACCTAGAATTGAACCCATGTCCCCTGCATTGGCAGGCGGATTCTTAACCACTGCACCACCAAGGAAGTCCCCTGCAATTTTCTTTATTTAACAGGAGGCAGCTGAATTCTCACAGCTGATTCTTCATTCAGCATTTGGCATTATGCTGTTTTGGTTGACGTCTATGAAGTAAATCTGACCTCACACAGATATGTGATTGGAAAAGGGAGGAGCATTTTAATAGCCTTTTTAGATAATTGTGGATATTCTTTTATACTACACTAAAACTTGACAAGTGGGAGTTTCTTACAGGTTAGTTGCAATGTTGAATTTAAAACAATATCAATGAACTTTTCATATTCTTGTTATATTCAAGTCAAGTCCATTAAAATCTTGCACTTTTTTTTTTTTTTGCAAAACCAAATTTTACTTAAAGCACAAATACGTTACTTTTTGCAAAGAGATTCGTGACACAGGACTAGACAGTGAGGTCAGATAGCCACTTAGCACATGTTTAAGTCCACGGCGCCTCCTAGGAACTGAGGGAGTGGCCCCATGTCCCTGGATACAGCCGTCTGGACTGATTCTACGGGGTGACAGAGTTCAGGCTGAAGTTTCATGCCTTAAATACTGGCTTCACTTGAGTACCACACAGTGGCAGCTCTTGACATTATTAAAAAGGAAGCAACGCACTAAAGGGAAGGTACACACGGGTTTGGTGAATGACTAATTCTCACTACATAAACAGGCAAACTTAAGTCACCATATCAGCCATTCTAACGTCTGTATAGAAATTCCCAGGAAGATGTGTTCCTCAAGGCTAATTGTAAACCAGGATGTACATTTTGGAAGTCAGTCCCTTGCAGTGCCTGTAATAGGAGTGTCCTGGAGACGCTGTGGTGGCAGGACAGGTCACTTTGCAGAAGAGTTGTCTGGGGCCTAGAAGCTTCATCCTTCAAGCCCCACTTGGTGTACACTGGGTTTGGGGGCCGTTTTGGGGAGGACAGGGAAGAGGCACTCCTCAATAAATAAGGTCGGGAAACAGACTTGGGCTTCACACTCCATCCTGCAGTCCCCCTTAGCCCAAGCAAGTGACTGAGGAAGAAGGAACAGCAGCCAGCGGGGTGGGAGTGGCCGTCCCGCACCCCTGCTGGGGTCTCAGCTGAGTTGCTGGTGGTTGAGTGCTCTGATGATGGCTGGCATCTCCTTTCTGCAAAGGCATCAGTCCACACGGGTAGGATGCAGGGTGGGGCTGTCCCGGAGCCCCTCCAGTGACAGGTTTAATGGACAGCGGTAAGGAAGCAGCTTAATGGCCCAGCCAACACGGTCCTTCTTGAGAGCAGCTGACCCATGAAGGAGAAGCTCCAGTCCTCGGTCTTCAGTGTTTCTGGTGGGGCAGCAAATGGAAGAACTGGGCGACATGTAGCATATGGAGAAGCTGATGTGCTGGGCACAGACCTGCCCAGAAGGACAATGACCAGCTCTTGGGGGCTGCTCCAGCCAAGGTGGCTTCCACTTCCTGCCTGGGAGTAAGAAGGCGTGGGCCCCCGCCCTGGTGGGGAGGCAGGACTGTGAAGTGGTCTGTCTCCTACCTGCTGGAGGGTCAAGCGTGGTTCAAGTCACAACTTCAGCAGACCTCGTTTAACCAGTTTTTGTTCTCTTACAAAAAAAAAAAAAAAAAGACCCACAGAACCAGATCCTACATGACAATAAATATGATTTTTCTCCATAATATTGCTTAGGAAGATCAAGAGCCCGCAATCCAGTCATCCTGAAGGTCCCAAATATCTCAGGCAAGTGGGGTTTTCCTGGTGAGACGGACCCCTACATGGGGTGGGTCGGTGTCTGTGCCGAGAGGCCTGCTGGGGTGCGTGACACCCGGGGCATTGACGTGATGCTCAGAAGAACAGAGGTCCGAGAGTGAAAAATGACATCAAAAGCAACCAGGCGTCTGCTCTCCTTGCCTTGGGCTGATGCCAGAGCTCTGCTTGTGGAGGCGGGTGGACACCCCCGAGAGGATGGGCTGGGCTGGAGCCAGGCCAAGACGGGGTGGGGGTCCCACAGTGCGAAAACCCCAAATAGCCGAGATTGAGGCGCCAACAAGTTAACGCCAGCACTCCAGCGCATGCAGTGAGGCCTGGAGACCCAGGTCTCCAGGAGACGCTGGTGCGGTGGCTGTGATGGCAGCGGAAGGCTGGGTGACGCAAAGAGGAGAAACGCTGTAAAGTCAGGATTCACCACCACGCATCGTGAATCAAAGTCCGGGTGCCAGACCAGTCGCAGGCACGGAAAAAAAGAATAACAAAACCCCACATTTTGTGCATGGAAGAATGCAGGAGGGTTCTCAGAAACACCGTGGTGGTCTGGTATGCTTTGGAATGGAAGCAATATCCCTCCAAGGAAGCAAGAAAATCCTGCACTTTGAATGGAGTGGTAATCTGGCTTTTCTCTGGAGCCATTTCACATAATTTTCCAAACCTCTGCCAGGAAGCTGGTATGTGTCTGATTGCCAGTGTTCTGGGAACAGGGCTGGGAAGTACCATCATTTAGTATAAAGAATTTCACTTGATTCCCTTTTTTTCAACTTGGGCCTCACTCCCGCTTTCCACTAAGCCTAACGGTCAGATGATTCTAGAGATTCATCTGTTCAGTTTCTCCAGAAAACAAGCCTCCAATACCCTGACAAGGAAGAGATAGTCACCTAGTGGTAAAAAGGATCTTGGAATCCCAATTATTCCATAGAAGTGTTTTCCTTCCCTCCTCTCATCCCCACCTTACTTGGCATCTAGTACATGCAGGTTCTGAGCCTCCTGGAGTTCTGCAGGAAGACTCAGCCAATATAACCCCTCTTCAGGAACTTGAGTTGTGGGTTTCTCTGTTCTGAGTCAATGACCACTTTTCCATCAGCTTTTAATCATCCAATGTTTTTCTGACATCTTTCTGCTATTGTTTCCTCTCCTAGTCACTTCACCCTTACTGTCATTTTAGTGGTATTTGGAAAGCACCAATAGAGATAAATTCATATTTTCAACCTGCCCTGCTTATCCAAATGTCCTAATACATCACATTTAAATTACCTGTTTATCCTTTCCTCCTCCATATTATACATTCCTTAAGAACAGGAACCTTGCTTTTTTCATCTTTGTACTCCTAGCCTATAGCACATACTATGTTTATTGAATATATGCTTAAATGATGAATTAACTACCCTATAACATTAAGGTGTGTTAGAGATAGCATGGAAGAAACATGAGATTTTAAGTAATGCAGTTTCAAAATTTAGGAGCAGCATCAAGATAGATAAATTACTTAGCCCCTCTGAGCCACAAAGATGGACAATAAAATGTGGATAATAATAATCCCTTATGTGGTGAGGATTAAACACGATAATGTAATATTTTTTATTTATTTATTTGGTAATATTTTTTAAACCGTAGATTTGTAGAGTGTGACAAAATTAATTTTAAGGGTTGTGGGTTGTGATCAGCATTTAAAAAAATGAAACAAAATAGGAAATATCAAGAATTCATCACACATAATAAAAGTGTCGCTTTAGCAACAGCTTGTTTCAGTTTTGTGAGTGCATGTGTGTACGGAGTTGTGATGTAAGATATATTTCTTTCTGTGGGCTGTGGAATTATATATAAAAGTATAGAAAAATCAAATGCTTAATTATATGGTCCTGACTATAATGGCACCAGAATTTCTAAAAAAAAAAGTGGCCAGCGTAACTTAGAGCAGTCTGAGGAAGTTTTAAGAAAATACAGGACTTGGACTCTTGCTATAGACTGAATGTCTGCGTCCTCTCAAAATTCATATATTGATATCTAACTCACAAATCTAATTCTTCATTTTTGGAAGTGGGGCCTTTGGGAAGTCATGCAGATGGAGCCCTCAAGAATGCGATTAGTGCTCTTATAAAAAAGCCCAGAGAGTTCCCTTGCCCCTTCTGCCATAGACAGCTGTCTATGAACCAGAGAGCAGGACCTCACCATGCACCAAATCTGCCTGTGCCTTGATCTTGAACTTCCCAGCCTCCAGAACTGTGAGAAATAAATATTTCTTGTTTAAGCCACCCAGTCTAAGGTATTGCTGTTATACAGCCCTAACCGACTAAGACAGACCAGTTCTTGAAGATAGCCAGAATTTAAATTGATGAAAAGAGGGCATATCAGGAGGTAGGCAGCATAAGCAAAGGGACTCGGCCTGCTGTCAGCCAGGTAGTAGTTGTGATTTAGTTGTGTTAAAACCTCTTGACATGCATCATGCGAATTCTAATTTACCACAGGAATTAATTTCCTACACTGATAATAAAACCTCACTAAGAGAACTTCAAGTTGTCTAGGAATTCAGCTATTCAAATTAAGAACCACAACCAGTTGAGATCTACCAACAGAGCTTAAAGTATTATCTGCTAAATTCCTCCCTCTTCATTAAACCCTCCCCCAAGTTCCAAAAGATCAAACCCAGAGAGAAGTACATTGGCCTAGTAAGCACATCAATAAAGCTGCTCTCCATAGTCCCAACCACTTCCCTGAAGACTGTAACTAACACCTCCCACACCTCCACCTCTCAACTTGAGGAAAACTAAACACGTCTCCTACTTCCCAAAGCTCAGTGCTTTTCTATATAGCCAATATAACCAGACATTTAACAGCCAGTGGTGGAGGATCTGACTGTATTTATACTGCACTTTAAAAGGTTTTACTGTCCACCTATACCAGAAGTTCCCTTTCCCATGAAACAACAGATGATCTCCAAGTATCTGCTTCATAATGTATTAGCTGACTTTTCTACTTACATGTCTTGATTGCTTTGTGTACTCTCAGCCCACCGGGTAAGATATAAACAAGTTTAAGGCTGTTTTCTCAGAAAGAGAACTTCCCCTAGGAACTCTCTTTCATAAAGCATATCCATTTAATATTGTTCAACTAACATTCACTGAGGTCTTCAGGCACAAGGCATTTTCAAAGTGCTAGAGGTACAGCAATGAATT
Organism: Lipotes vexillifer; assembly: GCF_000442215.2. Taxonomy (NCBI): domain Eukaryota; kingdom Metazoa; phylum Chordata; class Mammalia; order Artiodactyla; family Lipotidae; genus Lipotes; species Lipotes vexillifer. The sequence continues at coordinate 351,241 of NW_006782254.1, read as the reverse complement.
AGACATGGTACTCGCCTTGGAGGAGCTTACGTGCAAAAGAAGAATATAGACATAAAAACAGAATTTCAGGAGAAAATAGTAAGTACTAAGCTAACCTGTGGGAAAGTCAGGAGGATCAGAGGAGGCTTCTTGGAGAAGGTCTGAATTGATCTTTTAAAAATGTAAATAAGGGCTTCCCTGGTGGCGCAGTGGTTAAGAATCCACCTGCCAGTGGAGGGCACATGGGTTCGAGCACTGGTCTGGGAAGATCCCACATGCCACGGAGCAATTAAGCCCGTGCACCGTAACTACTGAGCCTGTGCTCTAGAGCTCGCGAGCCACAACTAGTGAGACCACGTGCCACAACTACTGAAGCCCATGCAGCTAGAGCCCGTGCTCCGCAACGAGAAGCCACCGCAGTGAGAAGCCCACGCACAACAACGAAGAGTAGCCACTGCTCGCCACAACTAGAGAAGAGCCCGCGTGCAGCAACGAAGACCGAACGCAGCCAAAAATAAATAATTTTTAAAAATAAAAATGCAAATACGTTAACCAGTGAATACAAACGGTCTTAAGTAGTGGGAAAAACAGAAAGCAAAGCAACAGAGGCATAAAAAAGTTTGGGGTGAAACTAAAAGCAGTTTGGCATCACTAGAGCACAGAGGTGGTGAGGATGTCAAGAAGTGAGACTGTAGGAGTCTCTGGCCTCCTGAGTACCAAGAAGAGTATCACGTGAGGAACAACAAAGGCCGGAGGATCCAGAAAACCTGCCACCTGTGCCGAGACGCTGAGCATCACTAATGATTCTCCTTCTTATCTACGCTGGAACTGTCCCTGAGAAAGGATCCTACAAGGAGTATTCCTGGAAGTGCAGACTGGCGACATTCACGACCTGCTTTCCTTTCGGGTGTGAGGCGGACCTTGCCTCCGTCAGAGGTCCACACATCTTTGGATTCCACCCAGATTCAAAGGAGGTGCGGACTTTGGGTCATCTTGGGGCGTCCTTCACAAACTGCGCCCCAGGGAGAAAAGGAAAAAAAGAGGAAGATATGGCCGCTGGAACAACCCTGCGATATTACGATCCCGCAGACACGCCCTACATCACAACCCACCCGAGTCGCCACTCTGATGCCCCCAGGGCCAAGAAGCCAAGCTGGGCGGTGGGATGCCCCGGGCGCCCTCCGGGTAGGAAGGACAAACCGACGCACGGCCCCAAATCTGATTCTCCCCCGCCCCACCCCCGGTTCCCGGTCACCTCGAGTCTCCCCAGGCCTCACCCAGACAGAGCAGAGCAGGGAGCCCGCCTCCGGGGACCCACGGCTCTGTTTACCTTGGTCATCCCAACGCCCACCACAAACACCCGGTTCCGGAGCGGACACTGTGAGACGTCCACATGCATGGCTCGGACACTTCTGGGCACGGGAGCCGCTGCTAACGTAGGAACGACTGGCCTAACGAGCGCGCAGACCTATTGAAACCTCTGCTGCGCCGGAGCAATTTGAACCGGGGGCGGGGCGGGAGGCGGCCAGGGGGCGGGGCGGGCAGGCGTGGGCGCGCGCGCGCGTGCGCGTGCGCGTACACTGAGGCGCCTGCGACGTGGCCGTATGGTCTTCTGGCGGGGCAGTGCGGGTTAGGGAGCCCTTTGGCGACAAGGCTGGAGTTCACAGGTGGGCTCGAGACCCAGGCCCTCTCAGCCCTTGCAAAAAAGCTCTATAGCCTGGTACCAGCCCCTCAGGTTTAGGTTCTCTATGCTGAGAGGGAGTGTGGCCTGGAGCAAGGCCTGAGGCTGAGGGCAGGGCTTGGCCAGAAACCGGACTCACAAAAGGGTAGCCTCAGGAAGAATTTCGGAGTGTTGGAGTTGTTCTGTATCCTATTGGTCGTAGTAGTTAAAAGAGTCACTGCACGTGTAAAACAAATAGGACTGTACACTGGGGGGAGGGGGGGCGGATTTTATTACATGAATGTCTAAAACGGAAACCAAAGTTCTGTCACTAGCTCTGTGACCTTTTTTAACCTCTCTGAAACTCATTCTCATGTCTTGTTTTGTGAGGATTAAATGAGGTGATAGAAACAAAGCCTTTAGCACTGAATAGAAGGAATATGTATATATGTAGGTATACTGTGGATATATACAGTGGATGCTTTTTATTGGCTGATTTTGAATTTGCAGATTTTCCTGCTCACAAAAATGTATTTGTAACCCCAAGATCAATACTAGAAGAACCCTTGAGGTGGCAGAAAATGTGAGTTGCCCCACGTGCCTGTTCTCAGCTGAGGTTAAACAAGAACCATGCTCTGTTTCAGCTCATGCTGTAAACCAAGGTGCTTCTCATGATCTATTTAGTGCCACCTTATTCGCATTTTTGTGTTTTTTGTTGATGATTTCACTGTTTAAAAGTGGTCCCCCGGGCTTCCCTGGTGGCGCAGTGGTTGAGAGTCCGCCTGCCGATGCAGGGGACACGGGTTCGTGCCCCGGTCCGAGGGGATCCCACATGCCACGGAGCGGCTGGGCCCATGAGCCATGGCCGTTTAACCTGCGCATCCGGAGCCTGTGCTCCGCAACGGGAGAGGCCACAACAGTCAGAGGCCCACATACCGCAAAAAAAAAAAAAAAAAAAGTTGTCCCCAAGCATGATGCCTGAAATGCTATCTAGTATACCTAGATACAAGAAGGGTGTGAGGTGCACTATGAAGAAAATACATGAACTTAGTTCAAATATGTTATAGTGCTATTGGCTCTGAGTTCAATGTTAATATATATATGTGAATAATAAGATGTCTTTAAACAGAAACACACATAAAAGAAGGTTATGTATTGATCAGCTGACAAAAAATGCTGTGGGCAGAAACTTGCAGGAACTTAACCCTGTATTTCCCCTAGGGGCAATTGTTCAGTATTCACTAATTTGTGTTCACAGCAACTTTCAGAACATAAATACCACCAAAAACCGAGAACCGACTCTGCGTGTGTGTGTGTGCAAACCCCAAAAAAAAAAAAAAAAAAGTTGTCCCCAAGCATGATGCCTGAAATGCTATCTAGTATACCTAGATACAAGAAGGGTGTGAGGTGCACTATGAAGAAAATACATGAACTTAGTTCAAATATGTTATAGTGCTATTGGCTCTGAGTTCAATGTTAATATATATATGTGAATAATAAGATGTCTTTAAACAGAAACACACATAAAAGAAGGTTATGTATTGATCAGCTGACAAAAAATGCTGTGGGCAGAAACTTGCAGGAACTTAACCCTGTATTTCCCCTAGGGGCAATTGTTCAGTATTCACTAATTTGTGTTCACAGCAACTTTCAGAACATAAATACCACCAAAAACCGAGAACCGACTCTGCGTGTGTGTGTGTGTGTGTGTGTGTGTGTGTGTGTGTGTGTAAAACTTCTGAGGCCCCTTCCAGTCCTAAGGGTGTGTGATAAGAGCCCCTCCTAGATCTCCATGGCATAAAGCATCAAATGCTGGAAGTTCACTCCCTCAGGAAAACTTCCTGTAATTGTTCCTAGCACTGGTAGAATTTAAGGCCAGATGTTCATTTAGCAGAAACTCCACTTGGCTGCTGAGGAGCCATTGGGCAGGAAGCGGAACAAGGAAGCTACACGGAAAGGCAAGGGAAGAACTTGGGGCAAGCAGAGGTGTTCTGAGAATGATCACACTATCTCTATGGGGACTGAGTAACCTGTCTCTGGGGGAAGGGACATGTTCAAATTGAGGCTGACTGGCCTCAGGGTTATTGCAGGAGACAGCCTTACCCCTGGAAGGGAAACTGAACCAAATGGACCCTCAGTTCACAGGCGATTTTTATTATTGCGAAAGGCCTTATAGAAATTTCATATGTATGTATGCCATGCCACACCCAATAAAAATCACCGTAGGTTCAAAACATCCATATCCAGAGCCCACTCTCTACTGAATCAGAGCCTCTGGGAGTAAAGCCTAGGCATCAATATTTAGAAAGTTGCTCCTAGTTGATTCTAAGGAGCCTCCACTAGGCTAGGTAAAGAACTCCTGGGCTGAGAATGGGTCAACTTAGTAAAATCTTCACGTGATCAGAGAAGGGGCAAAGAATCTCCCCTTCTCCTGCCTATTCCTAGAGTCCAGCATAAGGCTGGCACTGAAGAGGCTTTTACTAAGTGTAGAGTTGTTTCTCGAAACTCTGATTGGCTGATAAAGACAGCACTGTGATTGGTGGATAAGATAACCCAATAGAGCAAGAAGTCACAGAGTCCAGTTTAATTATTATGTAACAAATGCTGCGTGTCCCATGGATATTGGTTTCAAAAAAGGAGCCCATAGAGGTGGAGAGGGAGTAATAATAAACATTGCTGTTAATGCTGAAAAGATTGGGAAAGGACACTTCCCTTTCCAATGTGGAAGACTAGATAATCCAAAAATTCTCCTGCCACAAAACACCTAGAAATACTGCATAAAATACAACAAACTTCTTTTAAATGCATACAAGATGGAAGAGGCAAGTTTTTTCTTTTAATTTTATGTCCATCTGTACTGTTTGAATGTTTTGATCTTGTGTGTACGTTACTTTTATTTTTGTCTTTATCATGTATTTATTTTAATTTTTGTCGTGTTTTGTTTTCATTTTAACTATTTATTTTTGAGTAGATAATACTTAAAACATGAATCAAGATTCAAAAAGTACAAAAGGTCAAACTGTAAAAATTCTCCCTCCTACCCCTATTGCCAGCTTCCAGTTCCTCTCTCCTATCCTAGAAATATTTTATGTAACTACAACCAAGTGTATATGTACCCACCTAAGTAATGCTGTCTCTCTTTATAACACAAATTTTAGCATTCTTTACACACTATTCCACATCTTGATTTTTTTCATACAAAAATAGATTTTGAAGATCATATCAGAGCTTCCTATGTTTTTTCATAACTGCATAGTATTCAATTTACAGATGTACTATAATTTATTTAACCAATCCCCTGTTGTTGGATATCAACACTGTTTCCAGTCTTTTGCTATTATAAGCAATGCTGCAATGAATAACCTTGTACATACGTCATTTCACACCTGTGTGGGTATATCTGTAGGTTAAATTCCTAAAATTGGAATTTCACAGTAAAAAAAAAGAGGTGATTTATACTTCTGAACATATATTGCCAATTGGGCTCCATTAAAGACATTACTATCATCATTTCAGAGTGCTCTGCATATAACCTTTAGTAACTAAAACAATAGTTAAATTCATACTATAGTTTAGAAGAGATTACTGAAGGATTTTTTGCTTAAAACCAGCAGGATTTAAAAGAAAAAAATGTTACTACCTATGGCCATATTATTACTACCACTCTCATCCTACCTCCTTTGCTCCTTTGCTAAGCTTCCTTGGAATCCCAGAAATAATCATAACGTAGAGAGGAGGAGGTGCACCTTGTTATTTTAAAAATCAGGCACCAGATTTCCTCTTAGGAAAAGAACTTCCTTTACTTGGTGTATTAGTTTGTGAGGGTTGCCATAACAAAGTACCACAAATTGGGTAGCTTAAACAGCAGAAATTTATTTATGCACAGTTCTGGGGGGCTAGAAGTCCAGGATGAAGGAATTGACAGGGTTGGTTTTGTCTGAGGCCTTGGCCTCTCCTTGGCTTCTAAATGGCCATTTTCTCACTTTGTCTTCCTGTATACCCATCTGTGTTAAAAAATTTCTTCTTATAAGGACATCAGTCATGTTGGATTAGGGCTAACCCTAATGACCTCATTTTAACTTAATTACCTCTTTAAAGACCCTATTGCCAAATACAGTCACATTGTGAAATACTGAGGGATAGGACTTCAACACATAAATCTGGGGGGGAGACACAATTCAGTCCATAACGGTTAGCATTAACCTCCTTAAGTATGAGATGTGAAGTCCCACAATTGCTCCCCAACCTTCTGTAAAAATCCTTCTCATGCAGCCTCGTGTCTGTGATTCTATAAAGAGTGGCAGAATTGGAGTTGTGTCCAGTAATATGTAGAAAAGGGACAGGGAGGGATGGCCAGGTGATCCATAACCTGAATTAATTCATTGGAAGCAAGAACAGGTCACAAATGACCAGGAGTGACATAAACCCCAATTAATCTTGAGGGTCACAGAGAGGAACTTAAGAGTTTCCCACTGGACCCAGGAAGGAGGTTAGATACCAGTTTTGTTTAAACCTTGATGGACATAGTGCTGACCTCAGCAAGCACCAGTGACTTTAAAAAGAGAGTTTTATTTCTAGATCGCCTAACAGTCCAGCCATTGGTTGGAGGCCAGATTGTTAGTGGCTTTGGGGTCTTCAACAAGTGGAAAGTGAAAGAGGGGAGAGTGTTTGCTGAACACTATTGATCCACCCAGAATGAACTAAACAAGGCCACTGATGATCTCTGCAAAAGCATTTTGGGTGGACAGTGGGGGCAGACGCTTGGGATTCTCATTCACAAATATTTTTGCAGTCCAGTTACTGAGCGTAAAATTGGGATGAATTGAGATGCAAATGGGAGGTGAGGTGGTGAAGTCCATGAATGTAGACACTATGACCGAATGAATAAATGAAATAACATTTTTTAAAGTGAGATAACATTTATTGAGCATATGTGTAAGCAAGATTCACACATCCCATCCAATCATTATAACACCACCACAAGGTAGTGACAAAGATTCTCTCCATCACCAAACTCCAGCCAGTGTCCTCTGAGCCCTCTTTACTAGGCTTCAGCCTCCCCTATAAAGACTTAAAGGAACACTAACATAGTTTGTAACAGCTTAAGGCCACATCCCTAGGATAACTCTAGCCCCATTTAAAGTGCGTCCCTAAGAAAACTCAAGGCTGCTGAAAGAATTTACTGTTTGTTCCAGCCAACACCTGAAGGTAGGGCTCCTGTCTCCCAGTCTCTGTGGGAGCCTAAGCTTGCATAAGCGCCAGTTAGCAAACCTAGAACGGTTTCGTGTGGACAAACCCCCTCCGCTCATTTTGTAAGTTTTACTTCCCCGACTGTACATAGTCCCTGCTCACCCACCTCCCTATTCCTTCATTCTCCCCGTAAAACTCCCAGTCACCTCTGTACAAATACAAGTTGAGTTCAGTGTCACGCTGGACACTTCCCTTTTGCAATAGTATATTAACGATTAAAATCTGTTCTCACTACCTTAGTGTCCGGCTTTCTTTATCTTTGACACTAGTCACTTTTATATCCGCGCTTTACAGATTGACGCTTAGAGAGGTTGGCAGCCTTGTCCAAAGTCACACAGCAGAGCTGGGCTTTCTCCTACCCAAGTCTTCCGGTCTCCAAGAGCCTCAGAGAGCCGCGCCGGCCTCTCGGCCCATAGGCGGCGCGGTTTATGAAGGCCTGGGGCTGAGCGGCAAGCTTTCAGCCGGAGAGGAGGGGGTGGTGGAGGGGCCGAGAGGCACCTTCCCAGACTGGTCCGAATGCTGCGCGCCCTGACCAGCGCCCTGCGCCTTCCGAGCCCCCGGAGGCCCCTTGAGGCCCGTGGCTGCGCCGCCAATCTCGCGGCCGCAAACCGCGAGATCCAAGTGTGCGCTCTGGCGGGTCCAGACCAAGGTAAGTGCTCTGTCCTGGCAGGCCCGGGAGGCGGCTGGGGCGAGCTCTGGCGGGCTGTCCGAGGCCGGCCCGGCGCCTGGCACTACTGCCGGGGCGGGACCCACGACCAACGCGCCCACTGCCCCGGAGCAGGCTGAAACTGATCTCGGAGACAGCAGTGAGCGATCCTGAAGAGACATCTTAGTTCCCTGCCCAGGAATTGGACCTGGGTACCTGGATGAAAACCGGGAATCCTAGCCAGTAGACCACCAGCGAGCGGTTAGAGGCTAGAAGCAAAGTGGCCCTGGCTCTTTCCCCCATTTGAAAGCAAGAATGTTTCAAGGAAGCAAAAACTGTAAAAACATGTACAAAATTTATTATTAGAGACACAGCACAACATGGGAGCGCACACAGAGAAGCAGTTTAAGTCAGAAGCTAGGCAGAAATACACAGAGAGAAAGAGTATGGGCTTCCTCTCTAAGGAGGAGCACAGTAAAGAGGTGATTTAAATTACTTATATAGGACAGTCCTTCCAGGTCTTTGTTTACATTTGGCCAATTATCTTGTTTCTTTTCCACACCTGACCTGCCCTAGGGCCCTCCCCAGCACACGTGCACAACTTTTTGCTAAGATGGATCCCACCAGAGGCCTGTGGGTGCATGTCCACACTTATTATGGGGTGGCACCTCCTCCCTTTTTGACCCCCACGGAGCCTTCCTGCCCATGTGTAGACAGGGAAGTTTTCCTTGACCTCAGGAGTGGTCATCTTATCTCTTTCTTCCAGCAGAACTCAGCTTCTGCCACTACCTTTGTCCTTGGATTGTCTGGGTGAGAACAAAGCTTCAGTTTTACTCCACTTGACAAACGCCAGCTGTTTGGCCCAGGGGCCCATCTATATCCTACCTCAAATCCCCCCTGAGAGACGTGAACCCCAAAGAAATCTTTATTGGGAGGATGAAGGGCAATGGTCTGTCTTCTGTAGCTTCTGCAGGCTGGAAAGGGGCTTGTAGACCCTACCTAGCTGGGGTCACGGAGCTCTCGCCCTACCTCACTAAGGGGTCCCAGGGAGACTTCTGTTGTTATTCCGGCAAGATCTGTTCCAAGGAGTGGCTGGAATCTCTGCGTCACAGTCATCTTGATGTGAAACTATTGTAATCTGGAAGAGACAAACTTAACAAGTAGATTAAAAAGGCAGGAGCAGGCTTCCCTGGTGGCGCGGTGGTTGAGAGTCCGCCAGCCGATACAGGGGACACGGGTTCGTACCCCGGTCCGGGAAGATCCCACATGCCGTGGAGCGGCTGAGCCTGTGAGCCATGGCCACTGAGCCTGTGCTCCGCAACGGGAGAGGCCACAACAGTGAGAGGCCCACATACCGCAAAAAAAAAAAAAAAAAAAAGGCAGGAGCAGGCTTCCCTGGTGCCGCGGTGGTTGAGAGTCCGCCAGCCGATACAGGGGACACGGGTTCGTACCCCGGTCCGGGGAGATCCCACATGCCGTGGAGCGGCTGAGCCTGTGAGCCATGGCCACTGAGCCTGTGCTCCGCAACGGGAGAGGCCACAACAGTGAGAGGCCCACATACCGCAAAAAAAAAAAAAAAGGCAGGAGCAGGCTTCCCTGGTGCCGCGGTGGTTGAGAGTCCGCCAGCCGATACAGGGGACACGGGTTCGTACCCCGGTCCGGGGAGATCCCACATGCCGTGGAGCGGCTGAGCCTGTGAGCCATGGCCACTGAGCCTGTGCTCCGCAACGGGAGAGGCCACAACAGTGAGAGGCCCACATACCGCAAAAAAAAAAAAAAAGGCAGGAGCAGGCTTCCCTGGTGCCGCGGTGGTTGAGAGTCCGCCAGCCGATACAGGGGACACGGGTTCGTACCCCGGTCCGGGGAGATCCCACATGCCGTGGAGCGGCTGAGCCTGTGAGCCATGGCCACTGAGCCTGTGCTCCGCAACGGGAGAGGCCACAACAGTGAGAGGCCCACATACCGCAAAAAAAAAAAAAAAGGCAGGAGCCACAGTAAAAGAATTATTGTAACCAGAGGCCCAAGTAGGAGTAAGAATCAGAATACATTTGGTAGCATTCCTTTAACTGTGGTCCAGATATAGTCAGCACTTAGGTTACCCTGTCCAAAGGAATGAAGCTTTAGCATGGTCATATATCTTTTGATGTTCTCTTTGATTAGCCCAGTGTGATTGATGAAGGTGTAACAGACTCAGAAGTAGTTGGAAGAGTGACAACCTGAACATTAATAGACAAAATAGGTGTCATTTTGTTTTCCGGAGAATAAGCCTGAATCCCAGTCTGGACCTGGCACTTCGAGGAGACTTGTAGCCAGTAGGTTTTAACTTTTGATGCGGTATTAACATATAAACCAAAGCAGTTGTCACCATTAATAATTTTAGTGTTTCTCTAGGTATGAGAAGATGCAAGAATTTGGGCTTATAAAAATCCTTACCTGAAAATATCTAATTATCTGAAGGCCTGTTCTGCCAGTTTTTCCTGGAGCACAGAATGCCTGATTCCTGATCTCCACCCTGAACTCCTTTCAGGGGGTGTTGAAGGTCAACAGCTGCAGCAGCTCCTGATTTAATCTTTGTTGAGGCAGATGGCAAGTGCCAGTTTCCAGTCGGCAGGGCCCCTTCATGGCCACAAATTTGACCATGGTTTGGGGGGCATTTCATGTCCATTTTGTCCCACAGTGCTAGGAATGTTTATTTCCTCCGCTGATAGGCCACACAATGCGTTGTTACTGGACTAGGCCTCGTTAGTAGTAGCCAAAGTCTCTGGACCACCTGAGACTAGTCTAGTCTCTTATGGTCCAGGAAAATATTCTGTCTTGTTGCTTTTTCCCATACCTAGAGTTACACCATTACAATCATTGATCTTATATGGGACTATCATTTTATCAGAGGCTTAGTCACATATTTGGTAATGTAAGAAATAACAGTTTTGATAAGGCTGCTCAGAACCCAACGGTCTCCAATTTCTGGAGGGACCAGGAAGAAAGAAAAGAAAAATGTTTTAATTTTACCTACAGGTGTAAATTACCAAATTGTTGTAAACCATAAGTAGCCTGAAAAGAAGAGATTCTTTATATCTGAAAAACAAAGATTAAAAGCTAGCAATATGTCAGACAAAAAGTAATAAAAGAATTATAATCATATTTAGCAGTTCATTTAATCCCATGTAATTAATTTTTGTTCTGAGTCCAGTTTTTTTGTTAATTTTGTTAACCTTGCCTGCTGATTGAGAATGCTAGTGACAGTGATAGTTTTTTGTTTTTTGTTTTTTTTTTCTTTTTTTGCGGTACACGGGCCTCTCACTGTTGTGGCCTCTCCCGTTGCGGAGCACAGGCTCCAGACGCACAGGCTTAGCGGCCATGGCTCACGGGCCTAGCCGCTCCGCGGCATGTGGGATCTTCCCGGACCGGGACACGAACCTGTGTCCCCTGCATCAGCAGGCGGACTCTCAACCACTGCGCCACCAGGGAAGCCCCAACAGTGATAGTTTTAAGAAGTTTGTGAAGTTTTGTTAAGGCTTGTATGATTTATCCAGTGAAGTGGGTGTCTTGACCACTGGAGATTGTAGAAAGTGTACCGCAAGTGGAAAACACTTTTTTTTTTTTTGGCCACATTGGGTCTTTGTTGCTGCACGTGGGCTTTCTCTAGTTGTGGTGAGCGGGGCCTACTCTTCATTGCAGTGCGTGGGCTTCTCATTGCAGTGGCTTCTCTTGTTGCGGAGCACAGGGTCTAGGCGTGCAGGCTTCAGCAGTTGCAGCACGCAAACTCAGTAGTTGCGTCATGAGGGCTCTAGGGCGTGTAGACTTCAGTAGTTGTGGCGCACAGGCTTAGTTGATCCACGGCATGTGGGATCTTCCCAGACCAGGGATCAAACCCGTATCCCCTGCATTGACAGGTGGATTCTTAACCACTGTGCCACCAGGGAAGTCCCAGAAAACACATTTTTAATCTTTTATTTTTTTCGTTGTGAGGGCATTAACCCTCCAGCCAAGGAAGGCTTTAACCCATCAAATTAAAAAATGAGGTTTGTCAGGGAGCCGGGAAGAGCCAAGCAGCCGTCTTGGATTTCCCATAGCCCTGTTTAATTTACAGTCATTGTTTATCCATTTTATTTATTTATTTTTTAATAAATTTATTTTATTTTTGGCTGCATTGGGTCTTCGTTGCTAGGTGCAGGCTTCCTCTAGTTGCAGCGAGCAGGGGCTACTCTTCGTTGCCAAGCACGGTCTTCTCATTGCGGTGGCTTCTCTTTGTTGTGGAGCAGGGGCTCTAGGCACGTGGGCTCAGTAGTTGTGGCTTGCAGGCTCTAGAGCACAGGCTCAGTAGTTGTGGCGCACAGGCTTAGTTGCTCTGCGGCATGTGGGATCTTCCCGGACCAGGGCTCAAACCCGTGTCCCCCACATTGGCAGGCGGATTCTTAACCACTGCACCACCAAGGAAGCCCCTGTTTATCCATTTTAAATTATCTGACTTAGGAGTAGACCACTGCCATACTACAAGAACATCAGGATGGCAAAAGTCTGACAATGAGGGGTTAATCTTTGTAGAAGCAGAATGAACTTTATCTACATGTGCCATAATCTTCACAGATCATTGTGAAATAATATTTATTTACTTTAACAAAGTAACAAAAGATTTTAAAAACAAATATAAATCACTTAAATGCAAAGAAATTCACACAGTCTATTATCAAAAGCAGCATTCCAAGAAAACTTTGTTCTCTTTTTATTTATTTATTTATTTATTTATATTTATTTTTAGCTGTGTTGGGTTTTCGTTGCTGCGAGCAGGGGCTACTCTTCATTGCAGTGCACAGGCTTCTCATTGTGGTGGCTTCTCTTGTTACGGAGCACGGGCTCTAGGTGCACGGGCTGCAGTAGTTGCAGCATGCAGGCTCAGTAGTTGTGGTTCACTGGCTCTAGAGCACGGGCTCAGTAGTTGTGGCACACAGGCTTAGTTGCTCCGCAGCATGTAGGATCTTCCTGGACCAGGGCTTGAACTCATGTCCCCTGAATTGGCAGGCAGATTCTTAACCACTGCGCCACCAGGGAAGCCCAAAACTTTGTTCTCTTAACAGAAAGAGAGAACCAAATTTCAGTCTGGTACCAGCTTACTGTTAATCACAAAATTTATTTACCTAATTAAATTTAATCTAGTCTTAATCAATCTTAACAATGTACAAAATTCTATTCTCAAAGTTCCTTTTTCGCAAACCTTTTATCACCTTTTGGATCCATATTAACTTGTCCCATTTTTTCCCATCCATAAACAATCAGCTCTAGGACAAAATTATTTTCCTCTTTTTTTTTTTTAACAGCAACAAAAAAACAATATCTCCAGTCTTTATATATTTACTTGCTGACAACAAATATCCTACTTGCTTTACACACTAAAATGCTTCCCTTGTCACTTTAGTAGCTTTGATTACATATTATAATTTTTAACCCTTAAAAAAATCTTAACTTCTAGTGAAAAGCAAGAAGAAAGCAATTGTGAACTGCTTGTCATATTGGCATTCTCTGATTAGCAAACTTAAGAGCATATTGATTGAGCATTGTTGGGTTTTGTTTGTTCGGTTGGTTGGTTTTATTTTGTTTTGTTTCTGTTTGGGGGTAGTTTTATTTGCGGGGGTGGTGCTGGGGGGCGGTGGTTGAACTTTGCATTCAGTGGTGTTATTCACACTCCGCAGTCTGCTGCCTGTTACCATCAGGGCAAGGTCCTTCTCTTGTCTTTACTTTCTCCCCAGTCCAACCCCTCTAACCTTCCCTGCATTTTATGTAGCATTGTTTGTGTCCGAGTTTTAATTTACACAGAAGGCACTATTCTAGACATCTCATGTTTCTTCCTTTTTCCCACTTGATACTAAGTTTTGAAGAGCTGCTTTGCCATATAAATCTGTTTCTTGCTCCCTGCTGTTGTATAATACTCCCTAGTGTGCATCCCCCACTTCTGATGGACACATAGGGGCTTCCAGTGTCCGATTACATCACTTGGTGAGAATTCTCTGGCCATGTGGGATTGCTGGTGTTAGACAATACCCCTTACTCTCATGCTTAGTTCACTGCCAAACTGGCAATGGCGCTTGCCTTGAAATAATTATAGTTATTCTCCCAACTTTACAGATTAAGAACCTGAGGAACAGAGAGGTTAAGCAATTTGAACCAGCTCTGATTTCAAAACCTGTGTTCTCAACTATTAGGTCATAACTACCTCTTCTGGTAATTCAGTGACTCAAAACACAGACTTGTACATTAGTTAAAAAATTACCACGGGTCATAGACCTTAGGGCTCACTTGTAAAAAAGGGGAATTTTTTAATCCAGAAATAACAAGCATCAGGATATTAAGCCTCTGCCCCTGCCAGAGGGCATATGGAAGGAATGAGATAAGGAAATCAAGGAGAAGCAGTGGAGGAGGCATGAGGAGGGGACCCACACACAGGAGAACCACCCCACCACCCTGTTAGAAGCCACCCGTTCTGCCTTCCACTTGGCATGATGTCACCAGAGCATAGTCACGTTGTGCCTGTTGTCCTTGAAAATGGGATTGTTAACCCACCCTTGGTTAACTCTTGTTAACCACTCTTCACTCTTCCTTATGGCTCTACTCCAGCTCCTTAGCTGGATGTTCAAGTTTCTCCACCACAACCTGACACTGTCACCTTATCTCTTCTACCCATGTGTTTGTTCATTTCAAGCTGTCCCACCTCAGTGTTTTGTTCTAACTATGCCCCTGACTTGGGTCCTCTTCTTTCCTCTCTACCTTTGTAAATCTTCTGGAATTACACCCCCCACCACCACCATTTTCCTTTTACATCCCTTGTGTCTGGACTTGTCTCCCTCATCAGTTGTTAGCTCTTTGAGAGTGAGGATTGCTAGCTGGGTCCAACTATTAACTTTGGCAAATTCTCTTCTTTTCTGGGCCTCAGTTTCCCCTTCTATATAGTAAGGGATTGTTAAACCAATTGGTCTCTATACTATCTTCCAGTAGTTTCTATTGACTCCCACCCACATCACCTGGTGATTCAGACCATCCCATCAGATGTGACTCTAGGTCATCTGCTAAGGAAATCAAATCATCAGCCAGTGGTATGGGGGGTCTGGTAAGAGTAGAGAGGGTGCAGTGCACCTACTGGGGACCAGCAAGGGCAAGGTTCCCAGAATAAGGGCTCAACTAAGAAGTCAGGACCATGGCTGAGTCCTCTCTATTTCTCTGGGGCCTGGCATGTGGTAGTACAACTTGCACATTGTCAGGTGAATGAATTAAAGCCAAAGACACCCTGTCTGGCTCCTCAGGGCTCCCAGCTTAGATTTCTCACCTCATATGGGGCCCTAGACTTTCCCCAGCTTCTGTGCATTTTCCCCACTCACAATACCCACAAACTATGTTTAAGTGCTTGTGGGCATTATCTCTTTTAATCTTCATTACAACCTTTTTAGCATTTCTATTTACAGATGGGGGAAAGTGAAGGTCAGAAGGGTAAAGTAACTTGCCCAAGGCCATGAAGTTGGTATGTGGCTGAGCTGTGACTTGAGCCAAGCACCACATTTACATTCTGAAAGAGGGAAATAGAGATGAAATGTGGGAGAGAGTCAGCCAGAGAAAAAGGAAAGACAGAACAGGAAAGCAAAGAGAAGAGAGGAAAGTTTCTGTCAATCCCAAGATGTCATGACTGTATTAGTTTTCTATTGCCATGTAACAAATTACCACAAACTCTATGCTTAAAATAACACACATTTATTTTCTCAGTTTCCGTAGGTCAGGAGTCCAGGCACAATTTAGCTGGGTTCTCTGCTTCAGGGTTTTAGCAGGCTGCAATCCAGGAGCTGGTGGGGGCTGTGGTCTCATCATAGGCTCAACTGGGGAGAGGTCTGCTTCCAAGTTCCTCAGCTGTTGGCAGAATTCATCTCCTGTGGTTGTAGTACTGAAGTCCTGTTTTCTCGCTCTTAGCCAGGGGGCCACTCTCAGCTCCTAGAGGCTGACCACAGTACCTTGCCACACAACCCTCTCCATAGGTCCACTAGTTTCTCTAGTGTATGCTAGTAATATAGAGTCTTATATATATCATAACCTAATCACAGGAGTAACATCTCATTACCTTTGCCATATAATTAGACCTAATCTTACAAGTGATATTTTATGACCTTACCTGTATTTTCTTGGTTAGAAGCAATTCACAGGTCCTATCCACATTCAAGGGAAGGGAATTATGCAGGACATGAACATGGGGGCCACTCTAAGGTCTGTCGGCCACAATGACCTTGGACCTAGACTGTTCTCCTCAACCCTTCTGATGTGGTTTCTCTGTATCCACCAGTTTCCCTCCCCCAAAGTTGCAGCATTTTCTCATCTGGAGAGGATCTTTGGGACATCTGAGTTCCTCAGTGGGACCTCCAGGCCTGCTGGGCTCAAAGAACTCTATGAAGGTTTCTGGGGAGGCTAAAGAAGCCCACCTAGGCTGCATGTTACAGTTCTCTGTCCTGGACCACAGTTCTCTAACTGTGGCTGGAAACCCTGTCCCTTGAGAGCCCTGAAACTTTCACTGGCCCTTCTCCGTGTCTCAGATCAGCTTACACTAAGAATGCCATCTTAATAAATCCTGTTTGTTCTTCAAAGCTAAACACACTGAGAGAAAATAATAAGGGGGCTTTGAAGCCCAAAGGATTGGTAAACACTCCTCTAGTCCATCCTGACATTTTACAGGATGGGAAACGGCCAAGAAGGCATAAGAGTATTTGAGCCCCTGCCCAGAGCTGTTCTCTCTTCCCCACACCTGACCCAGATTTGGCAGGTGAGTTGAGGCCAGAGTGAGATGCAAGAGCCAGGTTGTAGGGGGTCTTTGGGGTGCTATTAAGGATTTAGACTTAATTTTGATGAAAAGGGAAGGGAAGAATATGGTCAGATTTGGGTAAGAAAGATGACTCTGACCCAGATGAGGGAACAAAAGTGGAGGGGAAAGGGGAAGCAAGACTGAGGGCAGAGGGCCAATTGAGGGATCCACATAATAGAAGAAAGAGCCCACCAGGTTAGTGGCTGCAGGGAGGGATGTGAGCTGATAGGTATGAGATCTAAGAGGTTGAATTGGCCGCTTGGGAGACTAAGTAAACTTCAAGGGTGAGGAAGACGGAGGCAACATGACAGAACTCTGAGTTGATATGTCATTCGCTCACCAAAGGAGCAGGAGAAAGAGTGATCATTTCTTGACATGTTGGTCTAGATGTCAAGTGGGCAGCTGGATATTCAGGCTCCGAGCTCAGAGGAGAGCTGCCCGGGTGTGCAGGGCAGTCCTGGGTGTACAGGAGGTAGGCACACGGGAGGCGTGAAGGAGAGGGGCAGATGAGCAAGTGCAGCCCTCCTGACTCTTCTGCCTTGCCTCACGCTGCTCTCCCTTTGCTCTGAACTCCTCCAGTTCTGGAAGACATTAAAAGGTGGCACAATGCCCCCCCCCCAAAAAAAATATGCCACATTGGTATAGGGATGTTTTGTTTTGTTTTGTTTTTTGAGCTAAAGGCACTGGAAAAAAAACAGCAGATGCAAGAAGGGCATTCTAATCTCCCCTTTGCTTACTGAAAACAGGAGATAAAAACTCCCATGTGAAAGATGACCTCCCCGAACCTGGAGAAAAGAAACATTCTTCAACAGGGAGTTGAAGCCAAGAGAATTCTGTACAAACAGACAACTGTGTACAAACAGGCCTTATCTTCCTTTAGCCTCCCACATAGTTAACTCTTCCACAACTGACATTCTTTCTTCAGCCTACTATAAAAGCATGTAGGTTCTACCATTTCTGGGGGTTTTCATTTCCTTTTGAGGGCTCTCATGTTACGTAAAACTTATACAAATTTGTGTGCTTTTCTCCTCTTAATCTGTTTTATGCTGGTTTAATTCTCAGGCCCAGCCAAAAAACATTAAAAGGCCCAGCTCTACAAACCCTATCGTACCCTGCTCTGCTATACTCAGGGCCCTTATCTGTACCACTCCCTCTGTCTGAAATGGGCTTTTCCCCACCAACACACACACACACACACACACACACACACTTTTGCCTGGCTGACTCCTATTCGTCCCTCAGCTCTCAGCTGAAAGGTCACTTCTTCCTCTGAGAAGTCACTGCTCACCTTCTACACTAGGGGCCCCCTCTGCCCACTCTATACCACTCACCTCCTTGTCCTTTTCCCCCCCCCATGTTCTCATCACAAATAATAATTACTGGTTGAATGTCTGTCTCCTCTGTAGACTGTAAGATCTAAGAGGAGAGGGACTGGGTCTGCTCTGGCCTCTGACATCAGTGTCTGGTACAGAGGCCAACATGTGTTAAATTCGTAATTGTACAAATGACCGAATAAAGAGATCTTGGATTGATCTTTCAGGAACTTCAACATTAAAAAATTGAGTATTCTCGGGCTTCCCTGGTGGTGCAGTGGTTGAGAGTCCACCTGCCGATGCAGGGGACATGGGTTCGTGCCCCGGTCCGGGAAGATCCCATATGCCACCGAGCGGCTGGGCCCGTGAGCCATGGCCGCTGAGCCTGCGCGTCTGGAGCCTGTGCTCCGCAACGGGAGAGGCCACAACAGTGAGAGGCCCGCGTACTGCAAGGGAAAAAGGAAAGAAAACTGATTGTTTCACAAATGCATAATCTACTTCTAAAGAATACACCAAAAACCTGCTAGAACTCATAAGGGAATTTATAAGGTTGCAAAATATAAGATCAACAACAAAAATCAATTCCATTTCTACATATATACAACAAACAGTTGGGAAGTGAAATACACTGAAAACTGAAAAACTCTGTTGAGAAAAATTAAAGAAAATCCAAGTAAATGAAGAGATATGCTATTTCATAGATGGGAAGACTGAATAAATTTGGCCCTCTGTATCCACAGGTTCTACATCTGTGGATTCAACAAACTGCAGATCAAAAATATTTGAAAAATTAAAATTCCAGAAAGTTCCAAAAAGCAAAGTTTGAATTTGCTGGGCACTGGCAACTATTTACATAACATTTATATTGATTAGATGATATAAATAATCTAGAGATGATGTGGTATATATACCACAATGGAACACTACTCAGCCATTAAAAAAGAATGAAATTGTGCCACTTGCAGCAACATGGATGCACCTAGAGATTATCATACTATGTGAAGTAAGTCAGAAAGAGAGAGACAAATACCATATGATATCACTTATATTTGGAATCTGAAATCTGACATAAATGAACTTATCTACGACACAGAAACAGATTCACAGACACAGAGAACAGACTTGTGGTTGCCAGGGGGAGGGGGAGGGGAGGGATGGATTGGGAGTTTGGGGTTAGCAGATGCAAACTATTATATATAGAATGGATAAACAACAAGGTCCTACTGTATAGCGCAAGGAACTATATTTGATATCCTGTGATAAACCATAATGGAAAACAATATGAAAGAGAAGTTATACATATGTATACCTGAACCACTTTGCTGTACAGTAGAAATTAACACATTGTAAATCAAGTATACTTCAATAATTTTTTTTAAAAAATTGAGTAGTCTCTTACCTGTAGTATTTTTCCCATCATACCTCACTCTTCAAATGAAAATTTTTACCTCTTCTCACCTTGCTCAAATGTGTCCATCTATGAGCTGCCATCTGTAATCCTATAGTACCTCATGTACGTACTTTACTCATGACCTCATGTTATCATTTACTTGTATTAGGCTGTAAGCACCTTGAAGACGGGGGCTGTTACATAACTTATAACTCCCACAATTTATTATGTATCATAGTTGTTCAATAGATATGTAAGGGGTTTTTTCATAGCCAATACTTGGTTTTTATTTTCAGTCTTCTTAGTTTTAGTCGTTGTACTGGGTGCTATGCTTTTCTTAAACTCTTATTTATTTGATACTAATAAAGTTAAACATCTTTTCATGTGCTTATTGGCCATTTGTATGTCTTCTTTCTTTCATGGAGTTACCTTTTTGTAAGAGTTGGGGCTTTTTTTGTGTGTGTGTGGTACGCGGGCCTCTCACTGTTGTGGCCTCTCCCATTGCGGAGCACAGGCTCCGGACGCGCAGGCTCAGCGGCCATGGCTCATAGGCCCAGCCGCTCCGCGGCATGTGGGATCTTCCCGGACCCGGGCACGAACCCGTGTCCCCTGCATCGGCAGTCGGACTCTCAACCACTGCGCCACCAGGGAAGCCCGAGTTGGGGCTTTTTAATTGAAATATAATTGACATATTAGTTTCAGATGTACAACAAAATTCGATATTTGTATACATTGTGAAATAATCACCACAGTAAGTCTAGTTAAGATCCATCACCACACATAGTTACATTTTTTTGTATGTGATAGAAACTGTTCTTTTTTAAGTAATTTTACTTTATTTATTTTATTTTTGGCTGCATTGCGTCTTCGTTGCTGCGCACGGGCTTTCTATTTGCGGTGAGCGAGGGCTACTCGTCATTGCGGTGCCTGGGCTTCTCATTGCGGTGGCTTCTCTTGTTGTGGAGCACTGGCTCTAGGCACACGGGCTTCAGTAGTTGCGGTACACAGGCTCAGTAGTTGTGGCTCACGGGCTCTAGAGTGCAGGCTCAGTAGTTGTGGTGCACAGACTTAGTTGCTCCACAGCATGTGGGATCTTCCCAGATCAGGGCTCGAACCCGTGTCCCCTGCATTGGCAGGTGGATTCTTAACCACTGTGCCACAAGGGAAGCCCTGTGATGGGAACTTTTAAGATGTACTCTCTTAGCAACTTTCAAATATACAATATTGTTAACTAAAGTCACGTGCTGTACATTACATTCCCAGGACTTACTTATTATAGATATATGTTGAATAAATGAATTAAAAAATTTTAAATTGGGTAGAAGAAAACCTAGAAAAGTGCAGAGGCATCATCTGAGAGGTAGGAGGAAGACCAGGAGAACGTGGGGCCACGAGGCAGATATATGTTACTACACATCTGTCAAAACCCACTGGATGTACAACACTAAGAGTGAACCCAAATGTAAACTATGGATGTTGGGTGATAATGATGTTTCCATGTAGGTTAATCTTTTGTAACAAATATCCCACTCTGGTGGGGATGTTAATAGTGGGAGAGACCATGCATGTGCAATGGGCAGGGGATTTATGGGAAATCTCCACATTTTCCACTTCATTTTCCTGTGAACCTAAACTGCTCTGAAAAAAACTAAATCTATTTAAAAAAAAAAAAAAAGCCAAAGCAGAAAATGTTCAAGGAAGAGCATGTGTATTGTCAGCAGAGTTAACTGTTGCGGAGCCTGGGACCAGGATGGAAACATGTCCCTTGGTTAGTGATGTGGTTACACTGGTCACTTTGGTGAGAATGGTTTCTGCTGAGTGACGGGGTGGGAGCTAGATTGGAGAAGGCTTAAGTGAATGGAAGGCAAGAAAGTGATTGAGTACAGAAAACCCTTTCAAGAAGCTTGACTGTTGCAGGTGAAAGAATATCACACGGGTAGGGCAAGCGTTATTCTCTTGCCAAAGGGGACGGAATGTGAGTGCGCTCAAGCCTCTGGATTAGTTGCTAAATTCCTGTGACAGAGGAACCTGGTCACTTGGCCCATGAGTGTCCAATCAGTGAATTCCACGCTGCAGGACACCTTACAGGTCAAATGCCCCAGGTTCTTTAATAAATAACTTCTGGTTTTTTCCTTATTGTTATTATTTTTTTTTATTTCTATTTTTGGCTGCATCGGGTCTTAGCTGTGGCACCCGGGATCTTCATTGCAGCGCGGGCTCTTCTTTGTGGTGCATGGACTTCTCTCTAGTTGTGGCATGAGGGTTTTCTCTCAAGTTGTGGCGCGAAGGCTCCAGGGCGTGTGGGCTCTGTAGTTTGGGGCACGCAGGCTCTCTGGTTGAGGCTCACAAGCTCAGTAGTTGTGGCATGCTGGCTTAGTTGCCCCGTGGCATGTGGGATCTTAGTTCCCCGACCAGGGATTGAACCCGTGTCACCTGACTTGGAAGGCGGATTCTTTACCACTGGACCACCAGGGAAGTCCCAACAAACAACTTTTGAGGGAAAGACAGGACTAAAGGCAGAACCTGGGGATTTTAACAAGCTTTTAAAAGACACATCACTATTTTTGAAAATTAGCAAGTCTAAACTCTGAAGTCTAGAGATGCACATTTGTGTGATAAAACTAAAGAAATGCATGGAAGTGATCACCATAAAAGTCAAGAGTTGTTACTTTTGGGGGGAGGAGGGAACAATGAGCGAGTCAGAGCACACGAGGAGGTTTCTGGGTGGTGATGTTATTATAACTCGTTCAGCTCAAGAGGAGGAAGTCCGGCTATGGAGAAGAGAATAATGGAGAGATACGTGAAACTGAAGAAGGGGTGTGTGGTGGGTGTGTGTCTCACAACGGCAACAGGCAGGAACCACTGTGGCAGTCATTCTTGTCCCTCTCCCCATGTTGCTCCAAGGTTCACAAGCCCTTCTACTTCTGTGAGGCAGAAAGGGCAAGAGTTATTCTCCCCATTTTATGGTTGGGAAAACTGAGGCCTGGGTGTGTGAGACTTGCCCCAAGTTACACTGCTCATCGAGGGTAGAGGCTGCCCAGATCCCAGGCCCCAGCCCAGGAGTGAGCAGGGCAGCTGGCTCACCCAAGGCTGCCCTGTCCCCTGCAGGAATCACTGAGATTTTGATGAACAGACCAAGCGCCCGCAATGCCCTGGGGAACGTCTTTGTTACTGAGGTGAGAAAGGGTGGGCACGAGGGTGGGCTGGGGCTGGGTTGGGAGGTATCTGATGGAGTCTCCTCTGCAGCTGCTGGAAGCTCTGGCCCAGCTGCGGGAGGACCGGCAAGTGCGTGTCCTGATCTTCAGAAGTGGAGTGAAGGGTATATTCTGTGCAGGTGGGTTTCCTTTCCAGCCCCTACGCCGCGGCTCAGCAGGGCTCCCCCTGGCCTGCAGGGCATTTGTGGGGGGTGGGGTCCTTAGGTCAGCTCCAGCACAGGACTCATTATTCCCATTTTAGAGATGTGAACTCAGCAGTAAAATTCCTTGCCTAGGGTTACACAGATAGTAAGAATTCACTTTGAACTTGGCCTCTCTGACCCCCAAATCCTTGTTCTTCCTGCTGCACCACGTACTGTTCTGACCCTTCACTGAGGAAATGAGGAAGCTGAGTCCAAAGACATTCACGAGGTCTGTGGCCAAGATGGGACTCTGTGCCCCTTTGCCCACCTACAAGATCTCAGTCCGTCAAAAAAACTCAATGTCTCTGCACCATCTGGTCCTCGCCACGCACTTCATTTCAAAGATGAGAAATGCCACATCCCAGGCCCACAACAAGCAAATGAATGAGAGCTGAGCTGAGCTAAGAACTGGCACTGGGGAGGCCGGAAGAGGCTGCGGAAGGCTAGGGTGGGAGGAGCGTGATGCTTAGGAGTTTTCAAGGAGATTTGGCTCAGTCCCTAGGTCTCAGCTGTCCAGATCACGGCGACCAGCTCGGGGTCTGCCATGGCAGGATAAGTATGTGGACCAGTCTGTCTGACCCCGCTGCCCTGGCTGAGGCCCTCCTCCTCCCCTGGCCTCTTCCTCTGGCTCCACCTCTGTCTGACCTCTTCTATCATGGTCACTTCATGCCCCCATTAGCCCCACTCCTCACTATCCCAGCTAAGGACAGAGAAGTAGGGGAGCTGCAGGAGGTCTGAGTCTGCCCCTGACTTTCTCTGGAATCCTGGGCTAGTCCCTGTCCCTCTCTGGGCCTCAGTTTCCCCATCTCTCACTGAGGGGCTGGAACTAATCAAAGACTTCCAAGGGCTCTCCCTACTGACTTTCGGATAATCTAAGACTTGCGAAGACTATATTCACCCCTTACTCCCGCCTCAGGCCCCTGCCATCTGGCCTTTGATGACGCCTCCATTGTCACTACTCTCACCAAGGTCCCTGCCCACCTCCATGCCACTGGGCCCTGCACTCACTTCTCAGTTCTCATCTTACTTGACCTCTCAGCATCCTTGGACCCCAA
Organism: Lipotes vexillifer; assembly: GCF_000442215.2. Taxonomy (NCBI): domain Eukaryota; kingdom Metazoa; phylum Chordata; class Mammalia; order Artiodactyla; family Lipotidae; genus Lipotes; species Lipotes vexillifer. The sequence goes on along the minus strand of NW_006782254.1, from coordinate 327,724 downwards.
CAACCCCTTCTGTTAAAAAAAATAATTATACAGTGATGTATGTCAATTATTTCTCAATAAAACTGGAAAAAATAACAAATTTTTATTTTATTACTATTTAACATAGTTTTTGAATTGTCAAATATATATATATTACACAAAAATTTACATTTTAATCATTTTTAAGTGTAAAATTCAGTGGCATTAAGTACATTCACAAGGTTATTCAACAATTACCACTGTCCATTTCCAGAAAATTTTCATCATCCCAAATAAACTCTATACCCATTAAGCAATTCCTCCCCATGCGCCCAACCCCCGGTTACCTCTGTTCTACTTTCTATCTTTACGAATTTGCCTATTCTAGGTACCTCATACAAGTGGAATCATATATTTGTCCTTTCATGTCTGGCTTATTTCACTTAGCATAATGTCCTTCATGTTCAACCATGTTGTAGCATATTGCAGAATTTCTATCCTTTTAAAAAATGAATATTCCATTTTATATATATATATAAATTATATATATATATATTTATTTTCCACATTTATTTTATCCATCTGTTGATAGACCTCGGTTTGTTTATACCTTTAGGCTATTGTGATTAATACTGCTATGAACATTGGTGTGCAAGTTATCTGTGTGAGTCCTTGCCTTCAGTTCTTTGGGGTATACACTTAGGAATAGAATTGCTGGACCATACAGTAATCCTATGTTTAACTTTTTGAGGAGCCACCAAAATATTTTTCACAACAGCTGCATCATTTTACATTCCCACTAGCAATGCATCAGAGTTCTCCACATCCATGCCAACACTTTTTTGTTTTTGTTGTTGTTTATAATCGCCATCCTAATGGGTGTAAAGGGGTATCTCATTGTGGTTTTTATTTGCATTTCCCTAATGACTAATGATGTTAAGCATCTTTTCCTGTGCTTACTGACTTATCGTCTTTGGAGAAATATCAATTCAAGTCCTTTGTCCTTTGTGGGGTTTGTTTTTGGTTTTGTTTTTAGTTGTAGGAAGTCTTTATATATCCTAGATATCAATTCCTCACTAGTTATATGATTTGCCAATATTTTCTTCCATTCATGGGTTGTCTTTGCTCTCTTGATAGTGTCCTTTGATGCACAAAAGTTTTTAATTTTGATGAAATCCCGTCTATCTTTTTGTTGTTGTTGCATCTCTCCTTTTTTTGACCACCACCGCCCCCCGCCCCTGGCTTCCCTAACCATGTTTTCCCGGTGTTTCTCTTTCCTCTCTGGCTGCTTCTCTTCAGATTTCCTTTGCTGGATCCTTTGACAGTCTGAGAGGCAGTAACGGGCTGTCACCCTTGCATCTGCAGGTGCAGACCTGAAGGAGAGGGAGCAGATGAGTGAGACGGAGGTGGGGGTCTTTGTCCAGCGGCTCCGAGGCCTGATGAATGAGATTGGTGAGGGTCCAGGAGTGCGGAGGAGGAGGGCATTCCGGGGGCCCTGCTGGTCCCAGCCTCACCCCACCCACCACTCTACTCTAAAGACAGAACAGTTTCTGTTGTGAGCTCTGTGGAGAGACATGATTCTGGG
>NW_006782254.1:262804-326171 GCF_000442215.2 Lipotes vexillifer | reverse complement strand
GGGGGGGGGAGGGGCGGGGGCAGGGAACAAGGAATTCTACAAGGGGGAGGGTGTGACAAGGGTTCAGAGGGCATTTCTCCCAGAGGGAGCCCTGACTTCTCAGCCTTTCTGCCCTGCTGGTTATGACCCCCAACCCCTGTGCCCTCAGGGTGCAAGCCTGGCCTTTTCAGAGTCAGGTTTCACCAAGCATGCTTTCAGGCTTTGACAATGGCTGTTCTTTTGCCTGGAATATCCCTCCTTGGCCATCTGAACTTTCTACTCATTCTTTAAGACCACCAGTGAGTGCCTCCTCCTCCAGGAAGCTGTCCCTGACCCATCTTCCAAGCTTCTTTTATCAGAGCACCGATTACCTGGGTCATCATTGCCTGTTTACAGGTCTGCCTTCCCCACGTCTGATTCAGTTGTTCCCAGCACTCAGTATGGGGCCTGGCACACAGAATGACAAGGGAGTGCAAAAAGGCTGGTCCCAGGGAGGCCAGCAGGAGATTACCCTGCCCATCTCCCCACTCCCGATCCCCAGCTGATCGCACAACTCTCCCCAGTGGGAAAACCAACTTCTAAGGTAACCTGGCTGAGGTACCAGGTAAGGTCCCCAAACTTGGGACCAATGAAGCCCTCTGTCCCAACCAGTTAGCTCCTCGCCTCCGTGAGACACTGTCCTGGTCCTGCCAGGGCCTCGCAGGCTGAGCCTTTCTTCATCTCCACAGCAGCCTTCCCTGTGCCCACCATTGCAGCTATGGATGGGTTTGCCTTAGGTGGAGGCCTGGAACTGGCCCTGGCCTGTGACCTCCGAGTGGCAGGTACTGGGCACGGGGAGAGGTGGGGTAGGGTGGGGAAAGAAGAGTGAAACAGGCTAATTCTGGGGATTCTGCAGTCAGCCACTGCTCTTGGCTTTCCAAGCAGCCACAGAACTAAAGGCAAGGTGGGAGACAGGGAGTTCAGGCAGCAGCTGGTTCCCCTCCTGGCCTGGCCCGACTGCGGCAGTAACCATCCTTCTCAGTCAGCTGCCCTCCGCTCAGGACTGCTCCTACCAACCCCAGAGCAACTGCTAACATGACAGCAAAAAGAACACAGAGAGGGAAGGCTGGGGACAGAGACTAACAGTTCAACCTTCCAGTTCTGTCCAAGCCAGCTTTTTCAATCACGTTTTGAGCAAAGGTGAGCCCTGCGGGCGGTCTGTCACCTGCCCAGCTAATCACAAACATGCCTGGGCAAGGACACTGCCCTCTGGTTCACTGGCCCCCAAAAAGGTTTGCGTTACTAGTTCAGAGAAATTGAGCTTTGAAGAGTGCAGGGAGGGGAGGATGAAGATAATCGATCACTTTTTCACCTTCCTGTCTTGGTGGTTAGGTGCCCCTCTTGGAGGCAATCAGAGAAGGTCTGAGTGCCATCACGGTGCTACTCTCTTCCCCTCATTGCTTTCTCCCGCCACCCAGGAAGAACATTTTTTGAAAATGTGTAACCCCAGGCATAGAGGGAGCTTAAATCTACAAGATGCGTATCGAAGAGAAGGCATCAAAATACCAGGTCAGGTCACAGTCCCGGATCTGCTTCTCACCTGCCTACGTTGAGGGCAACTAACTTGCAGGGTTTGGTGGGCAGGAGGGTGAACGTCAACTCCTCCCTCCCGTACTGCATGGTTCTGGTGGCCTGTGCTGAGGGAATTCAGGAGAAGCCTGTGTGGTGGGACACCTCAAGGAGGGCTTGTCAGAGGAAGCAGAACTGGGGAAAGAGGATGTGGACCGGAATACAGGAAAATTTCAGGCTGACAAAAAGCTGGGAAAAATAACTGGTGGGAGCAGGAGTCAGCGACACTCTAGGCCAAACCTGAGCTAAGGATGCGTGAGACAGAGAATCCATTAACTTACAAATAGGTATCGGGCACCTTCTAGGAACCCCTTCCTTGTTCCAAGCACCATGACCTCACTTGATCCTTAGCAGCTCTCTGGAGTAGGCAGAAGAGGGGTAGTCGTCCTCTTCCCACCCATGAGGCTCAGAAAGGGTAAGAGACTTGCCTGGTTGAGTAGGGGAGGTAGGATGAGTGCCTGGGCCTGCTGGCTTCCAGGCTAGGGCTCTTCCAAAGGCAGCATCTGGGGGAGCCTGGCTGTGGCCACACCACGAGGGAAGTGGCTGGCTGGAGGAGTGAGCAGAGCCCACAGGCGGTATCTCTTCTCCTTGGGGATTGGCGCTGGAAGGTAGGGTTGGGGCTTCATTCTGTTTTGTTTAAGCAGCTTCCTCAGCTGTCCTGGGGCTGACTGAGACCACCCGAGGACTCCTCCCAGGAGCAGGTAACCTCAACCCACAGCATCCATCCTTGTTTACCTGTTCAACTCCAGTCCATCCAGCATAATTCCCTACTTTCCTCTTTTGCCCTATGTTCTGGGCTCTGCCCTGCCAACCTGTTTGCTCTTCTGAGAGGTTCTGGCTAACTCCCAGCCTGGGCCTTCTCTGGCCTCCCACTTCCCATGCAGATTCACCACCCCTACTCCATCCTGGCAGGAGGGACTCAGAGGCTGCCTCGATGCCTGGGGGTGGCCCTGGCGAAGGAGCTCATCTTCACAGGCCGGCGACTGAGCGGGGCCCAGGCCCAGGCTCTGGGGCTGGTGAACCATGCTGTGGCCCAGAATGAGGAGGGCAACGCCGCCTACCACCGGGCACGAGCACTGGCCCAGGAGATCCTGCCCCAGGTTTGGTGATCACCCAGCACAGGAGGGCCTGCGCCATACGGGATGCACGTGTGGAGAGGCCAGGGGGCAATGGTGTCTCGTGCAGCCACATAAGATCCATTTACCCAGATTTATAAAATTAACCCTCTTTGGAGTTTTAGCATCCATTCAGCCATCCAGTAAATGAAATCAGATTTTAAGTTAAAATGAAAATTAAGTTCTGAAGGACTGGAATCAAATAGGCTTGAAAATGCTCAGAACAGCACTGTAAAACAGAACCTCCTGAGATGATGTAAACATCCTCTACCTGTGCTGTCCACTAAGGCAGCCACTAGCCACATTATTTAAATTAAAATTTTAGTTTCTCAATTACACTTGCCACATTTCAAATGCCAATAGCCACATGTGGCTACTGGCTACTGTATTGGACAGTACTGCATTAAAATGTCCCCAAAATTGAAAAAGCAAGATTCTAAAGCAGATAAAGTACCAGCTCAACTTTCCGACCATACTACATGGTGGAAAAGTGCTTGAAATACATGATGTAGGATGTGTTAAGCTCCATTAATTTTTTAAAATCCTCAAATAGCCTATGAGCATAGTCTCCCAAAAGGTTTAGAGACCCAGGGAGTAGGTTTAGGCCCTGCCTACATGTAATCTCCAAGTACCTGAGAGGCTCTGCTGGCTTCTCACTCCTCTAAGAGGACCCAGAGGGAGGTCCCAAGTTTCTGCAAAGATATGCAAGCAGCTGAAATGGAGCTAGGTTTTGCTAATTTATAATACTGACTTAGCCCATATGGCGCATCTCATCCATCCGACACAATCCAAGGTACTTTAATAGTGTCCCAACTATTAGAACAATCCAGTTGAGCTGATTACCCCCATTGTATCTATGCTATAACAGACCCAGAAAGGTTAAGTGACCGTTCATCAAGGTCAAAGAAAGTGACTGCAATACCAGAAAGAAAAACAGTAACTGGTATTTTGGCATTAATGTTGCATAATAAAAAAACTGGTATTTTATTTTAAAGAGTGCAGAATGTGTACGATTTTTTAAAAAAATGAACTAAATAATGTATTTCAAATACAAAAAATTACAGATGTTACAAAACAAAGTTAAAATATAAGCCTATAAAACTGTTACCCATACTCTATCATTTTAATATTATTATTATTATTATTTTTATTTTTTTTTTTTTTGCGGGACGCGGGCCTCTCACTGCTGCGGCCTCTCCCGCTGCGGAGCACAGGCTCCAGACGCGCAGGCCCAGCGGCCATGGCTCACGGGCCCAGCCGCTCCGCGGCATGTGGATTTTAAGTTAAAATGAAAATTAAGTTCTGAAGGACTGGAATCAAATAGGCTTGAAAATGCTCAGAACAGCACTGTAAAACAGAACCTCCTGAGATGATGTAAACATCCTCTACCTGTGCTGTCCACTAAGGCAGCCACTAGCCACATTATTTAAATTAAAATTTTAGTTTCTCAATTACACTTGCCACATTTCAAATGCCAATAGCCACATGTGGCTACTGGCTACTGTATTGGACAGTACTGCATTAAAATGTCCCCAAAATTGAAAAAGCAAGATTCTAAAGCAGATAAAGTACCAGCTCAACTTTCCGACCATACTACATGGTGGAAAAGTGCTTGAAATACATGATGTAGGATGTGTTAAGCTCCATTAATTTTTTAAAATCCTCAAATAGCCTATGAGCATAGTCTCCCAAAAGGTTTAGAGACCCAGGGAGTAGGTTTAGGCCCTGCCTACATGTAATCTCCAAGTACCTGAGAGGCTCTGCTGGCTTCTCACTCCTCTAAGAGGACCCAGAGGGAGGTCCCAAGTTTCTGCAAAGATATGCAAGCAGCTGAAATGGAGCTAGGTTTTGCTAATTTATAATACTGACTTAGCCCATATGGCGCATCTCATCCATCCGACACAATCCAAGGTACTTTAATAGTGTCCCAACTATTAGAACAATCCAGTTGAGCTGATTACCCCCATTGTATCTATGCTATAACAGACCCAGAAAGGTTAAGTGACCGTTCATCAAGGTCAAAGAAAGTGACTGCAATACCAGAAAGAAAAACAGTAACTGGTATTTTGGCATTAATGTTGCATAATAAAAAAACTGGTATTTTATTTTAAAGAGTGCAGAATGTGTACGATTTTTTAAAAAAATGAACTAAATAATGTATTTCAAATACAAAAAATTACAGATGTTACAAAACAAAGTTAAAATATAAGCCTATAAAACTGTTACCCATACTCTATCATTTTAATATTATTATTATTATTATTTTTATTTTTTTTTTTTTTGCGGGACGCGGGCCTCTCACTGCTGCGGCCTCTCCCGCTGCGGAGCACAGGCTCCAGACGCGCAGGCCCAGCGGCCATGGCTCACGGGCCCAGCCGCTCCGCGGCATGTGGGATCCTCCCAGACCGGGGCACGAACCCGTGTTCCCCGCATCGGCAGGCGGACTCCCAACCACTGCGCCACCAGGGAGGCCCACATTTTATTATTATTAACAGAGAAAAGTATTTGAATTAATCATGAAGAGTAAAAAAGAGGTATTTTATTTTGGAAAAAAAACACTGTCTTCCTTAAATAATCCTGCCTCTTTTTATAACTTTGAGGTCTTCTTTGAGGGCAGGGACTATAAAAAACTGATAGTGAATCTGGTTTAAAAGAAAGCATTTCTTTTGTCTTCTTTTTATTGATAGTTTCATCACATATAAATGGAGAGTCTGATGCTGTTAATTTTAATGCTGTCATGTTTCTGTTATAGTTGGTCAGAAAGTCTCTGAACTAATACAAAACTCTGAATGACTCAGGATAGTAGCTAATTACATTTCCACAGAGGGGGCCTATCCAGCAAGACTTGTAGACTACAGGGCTTATCTTTTTGCATAAACTAAATAACTGGGTCTTTGAGCTTGATCTCAAGATGATTCAGGCTTCAGATTTTTCAGTATATCGAAATAATGGTATTCTACTAATATAATTACTAGTATTTCAGTATTTAAAAGCAGCTTTGCATACCAAAACACGAGCATACCAAAAATTAGTACTAAAATCACTAATGCAAATGCTAGTGCAACCTGAAAAATGGATCTTTAACTTCTAGCTGAGTAACTGGGTGCCAAGGATGAAAGGGTTCTTGGATGGGGTGAGCACAAAGGGTGGTGTGGTAGATGGCTGCCCTCTAGCGGACAAACTACTAAGACTCAGGAGTCAAGTGGCTGCAGAGATTAGAGCCCCAAAAAACTGTCAATAAACACAAGGTTTATTAACACTCAGATCTTCCCTTTAAATAATAAATGAATATGGATTTGGCTATGTTTTCCACTTGAACAACAAAGGGATGGAACATACTGTGGCCAGTGTGACTCACTGTTCTCATTTCCAAATAACATGAAATGATGATCATATTTCTAATAATTCACACACACATACCCCCAGTGCACCCTTGAACAACACAGGTTTGAACTGTGCAGGTTCACTTATACATGGATTTTTTTCAGCTAAATACATACTACAGTACTACACGATCCAAGGTTGAGTTCGCGGATGCAGAACTCTTTATAGGGAGGGCTGGCTGTAAAGTTATACGCAGATTTTCCACTGCATGGATGGTCGGTACCCATAACCCCTGGGCTGTTCAAGGGTCAACTACACATATATATGTATATATATAAACACATACACACACACATACATACACACACACTCAGAAACATAAATGTGTGTTTTCAACACAGTACAACATAGCTACGTAGTTTTTAATGTTCTGTGATGAGAAATCAGTAGTTAAATAACATATATTCATGACAAGCAAATCAAACAGAAGAATAAGAAGGACATAAAGTAAAAATCAAAAGTAGGGTGACCCTGTTTACCTGGGGCTGTCCAGGTTCAACGTGAAAGTCCCATGTCCTAATAACCCTTCAGTCACCAGCAAACTGGGAGAGCTGGTCACCAAAACATCACTCAACTCCCCAATCCCTCCCCCCAGAGATGACCACTGTTAACAGTTTGCACACTCTTCCAGAAATATTCATTGTATGTACAATATAAATTATGCACATATACCTAAATGACTCTAAATTCTTTTTAGGATGGTTTACGGGACAAGGAACACACCTTTAGAGGCTAATCCAATTCTAACAGACATTTAAAAAACATGAAATTAAAATATTCATAGAAAAGAATTCAAACAGTATGGAAAAGTATAAAACAAAAATGTGAAGTTCTCCATTCTCTTGACCCTTCTCCCCAAAGGCACATCATACCAACACCTTTTACACAAATGGAATAATATACAAACCTGTATGCACCTTTCTTTTTTACCTACTACCTTGGAGAGTTTCCCTTTTCAGCACATACTTATCAACCCCATTCTTTTAAACAGCTGCACACTTTTTCACTCATGGTATGGATGTGCCATCATTTTACCAGTACTCTAATGAGGAACATCATGTTGCTTACATCTTTATGCTCCTGAAAAATAGCTGGAGTGAATAACTTTGTACATCTTAGTGTACTTCTGGAAGTAGATGCCTACATGGAGGTACAACATGAAAGAGCATGTGCATCTAATTTGCCAGTTCTTGTCAAACTGCCTTCCCGAAGCATTGTACCAATTTACTCTCCTATCAATTATGTATGCAAATACCTGTTTCCTAAATCTCAGCTATAATGGGCATTACCAACACTTTACAATTTACCTAGTCTGAGGTGAAAAGGAGCACCTCACTGTTCTGATTTACGTTTCTTTAAAAGTAAAGCTGAGCATACCTTGTGCCTGTATTTCTTTTCTGTGAACTAACTTTTCACACTGTTGTGAATGTTCAAAAAACATTATACCAGCTTTTTGTTACGGAAATTCTTCTGTCACAGTATCACACATATTTTCCCAGTTTTTGATTTTTGTCTTTTATTTGTGGTATTTTTCACAGTCTGAAGTCCTTCATTTTTATGTAGCTAGCTTTTTTATTTATGGCTTCTATGCTAACAGACTTTTTAAATCATTCTTTTTTCTGATAAAGAAAAACTTCAAATAATATAGGAGGGAAAAGCACTCCTTGCCTGGAAGTGGGGCTGGGGATGGAGTGCCAGGCCTGCTGTGGCACAAGCTAACTGGAAGCAAGGCCAGTGAGGCAAAGACGGCCACTTGGATGCTCTTGCAAAATGCCCCCTCAGGGTTTCAACCCAGGCCTGTCAGACTCCAAAGCCCGAGTTCCTAATCTTGACCTTTTTTCACCCTACTGGGGGAAAACTTGCTTGCGGTAGAGGCTTGAGATGAGAGAGGTAGAGGAAGGGAGCAGCAGTGGGAAAGGTGACTGGGAATCAGATCTAAGCTTCACCACTGACTCACTGGACAAACGTGGCCAAGTGCTTCACCACCCTGAGCCTCGATTAAACATGGCACCATCCTGGAAGGATGGGTAGCACCATTTGACCATTAGAGAAGTCTGTGGGTGGGAAAGTATTTGGAAAATGTTGTACATGCTGGAGGGATGGATTAAATGACAAGAACCCCGGATGGTCAGGATTGGGAGGGTCAGGGATCAGTTAGGCTTCCTCCATTATAGAAAAGGAACATCAGCTGAGAAGCAGCAGGTACTAAAACTAACGAAACTTAACACTGTCAGTAGAACAGCTGGATCTCTGTGCAGACCTCTTCCCCCACCGTGGAGCTGTGTGCCTAACTATGAGCACTGATCCCCTCCTCAACCAAGCTGCTTCTTTTCCCTAGGCCCCCACTGCTGTGCAGCTGGCCAAAGTAGCCATTGACCGAGGAACAGAGGTGAGAGGGTTTTGGGTTGGAACCTGGGCCCCACTGAAGTCAGTGGGGCGGCTGGGAGGTGGTGCTTTCATGGCAAACAGATGGACAGCACAGCTGGAAAGAGCTCGGGAACTGGACTCTTCTAACAGACTTTGAGTCTGACCTCTCTCTTTGTGCCTTGCTTTTACCTACCTACAAAATGAAGTTTGGCCAGGTGATATTCCAAATGACATTTTATCCTCATCTCTCTCCCTTGGAGAGAGAAGGAAATTGAGGTTCAGAAAGGGTAAGACTTATCCAGGGTCACAGAACAAGGGAGTAACAAGAACCCAGGTCTGCGTGGCTCCCAGTCCATGTTCTCAGGTTTGTGTTGGTGGTCGGTAATGTGGTCTCATGGACCGGGCTCAGGTGTGGTGACTTGGCTGCAGCTAACCCATCCTAGATATCAGCTTATTCATTCATTCATCACACACTGAACCTAGACCTGAATTGGGACACAGAAATGAGTCAAATATGGTCATTGCCCCCAAGGTGGGGAGGGGGACAGACACAAATCACTAATAAAAGGTCAAGGGTACCAAGCAGACACCCTGGAGAGGTTAGAGCTGCACTGTCCATGTGGCTACTGGCTACGGTATTGGACAGTGCTGAGTTGGAGAATGTTTTCTAGAACTGGGGCTTAGGGTGGATGAGAATTCCAAAAAATAGGGAGAAGTGTGAGGAAAAACACAGAGGTGTATAAATAAGCAACTTGACAGAACAGGACGAAGGGACGAGTGAGACAACATAGCATGGAGGTTAGGGGCATAGGCTCTGGTGCTGGACCATCTGGGTTCAAAGACCTGCTTTTCCACATACCGTTGTGCCCTTAGACAAATCATTCCACCTTTCTATGCCTCAGATTTTTCAGCTGTATAGTAGGGAAAATAACCCGTTGTGAAAGGTACTTCTCTTAGAATAGTGCTTGTAAGTGGTAGTAATAGCAAGTACTGGGCAGTATAGGCTGGGAAGTTGCCAGGGGCCAAGTCATAAAGGCCTTAGTCCTCAGGGCAATGGGAAGCCAGCAAAGTTCACTAATAGGGGTGACAGGAGGCATGCGGAGGCAGCCAGACGGCAAGGAGGGAACACTGTCTGTGCAAGCACAGCTCAGGCACACCCTCCTCAGCTCTACAGGCTATGTGTAATCCTCCCCACTGTTCTCACAGCCCGCATTCGTCCCAGCACTATTTCACCACTGTTATGAATGGTATTTCCCTCTCCAGGTAGGGGATTCCTTATCATCTCATCTCTCTTCATATGGGCTGGCACACAGTAAGCCTCAATAATTCTTTGCTGGGAGAATCCATTATCAGCAAGAAGTGGTGTAGAAAGTAGGGCAAGCTGGCGCCCAGTGCTGATGGAGATGGGCAAGGTCAGGCTGATCCAGGCACAACTTCTTTCTTGCAGGTGGACATTGCATCAGGGATGGCCACTGAAGGGATATGCTATGCCCAGGTATGTGTCTGCCACCAGTCCTGCATGCTTGTAGCAGAGGCCGGGCCAGAGTGGGCGGCCTTAAGTACTATATGACCAATTCAGTACGTTCCTCCCAACCCAGAGAGTCAAGTCTTTGTGCCATTCCTTCCTCAGTTAGCCTGGGGTGATCCCAGGGGAGCCACACTGCTCCTCTCTGGGACTGTTTCCTCCGCCATCTAATGGTGGTGTATCCTGCTCTACTTGGGTGCCCAGAGAATCACAGAGGAACTTGAGAGAGAAGAATAGCGGCTTATGCGATCTCTGTACCAGTGGCTACTGTAGAGGCCAGGCTGGAGTGGGACATCAAAGCCTTGGTTTTCACCTGTAGGCTGTGTGTGTTCGATGGTGGGGCAATAAACCTGGGGCTGACCTATTTAGCTCCTCACTCCTGGGTGAGTCAAAAATATTAATCTCCAGGTTAACAAATAACGAAAATACTCCTAAACAGGGGGTCCTGGGACTTGTAGGACGTAGTGTGAACCAACTACATACCAGGATTCAAAGCCAGAGTTCTTACCGCAAAGCCTAATCTATCTTCTCTACTGAGTAGCCTCATTTCAGACTGCTGCATGAGACTGTGAGCTCTCTGGAGGCATGCAAGCTGTGTGCAAAGAGAGGCTAGTGTGACAGGCCTCAGGTGCTGAAAAGGCAGCCTGCCTTCCCCAGGAGACCAAGGAGCCATCGAGGCCCATACTGTTGCATGGCCCAACACCGGAGTCCAGAGGCAGCGAAAGACTTGGATTCTGTCCTTGTCATGCGTTGAACAAGCTTGAGCGAGTATTGGCCTCTGGTCCTGCTCCCACAGACTAATACTCTGTATGTTGTTTCAGAACATCCCGACCCGGGATCGGCTGGAAGGCATGGCTGCCTTCAGGGAGAAGCGGCCCCCTAGATTTGTTGGCGAGTGATTTCCTTTGAACCTTAAGCATGGGAGATGCACACCTTACAGGGAAGGATCCAGAAGGAAACTGTGCAGTGCACCTGCCCTCATCATTTCACCTCTCTAGGTTTCAGTTTCCTCACAAGGACGATGATCGATATAGAGTGACTGGCATGGTGCCTGGCACTAAGGTGCTGACTATGCCACCTACCGCTACCTTCGTCATTCCTCATCCAGGCTAGACAATCACTGGCGTGGGGTTGGCTTTGGAGAATACCTGTCTCTCCCTAATAGAACGATCAACTAAGGACAAAACAGACCCCTCTGGGCCTTTATATCGCTGGCACTCAAGCCTGACCTCTGCATCTCAGTTATTAGGTGCTCACCAGAGATGACAGGAGGTTGTAAGAACCATCCCCAACTGCCCTGTTTCTTCCCCTGTACAACAGAGATAATAAGGAAACCCTGGCAGTGGTTGAATAGGCCCAGCTCTCTGCCAGTTACTCACTGTGTGCCTCAGCCTCCTCATCTATAATGAAACTGTTGGGAGGACTAAAAAAATAATAAAACGCCTGATGTTCAATAAACGTGTTATTATTCATGTACAATGTTCTTTTAAGAACCAGATGAAATCACTGCTGTGCAAACCTTTTGTAAACTGTAATGTGGCAGACAAATCTTTGATGGAGCATTAAATAGCTTTCAGGAGTACTGAGAAGGGAACGATTAACTCTGATGGACGACATGGAAGGTCAGGAAATGGGCAGGTAACACTGGAGTTGAAAGCTGAAGGATCAATAGGCATTTGAGGCGAAAAAGAGGAAGCCTGAGGGGAACAGCACGAGCAAAAGTGAGCAAGATGACGACACTCAGAAATAAAGGGTGGCTGATATGCACATATGCACACTAGTCTCAGGAGCCCTCCTTCTGTGTACCAAGGCAGGGGAAGAGACAGCCACGTGGTCATTCTTTAACTGATCTGAGCTTTCTGAGCCTACGCCTGGCCAGACTCACAAGTCACTAAGCCACGGGCATGGACACATACCAATAACATTGTTGACTTGCTGCTAAATACAAATGTGCCGCAAAGTTGTGCTCATTTCCTGAAAGGGAGAGTAACACAGAAGAGCCCAAGTCTTAGAATCAGCAGCAACCACATGAGCAGCATCTATCTACTCAGGAAAGTAACCTGAACTTCCTCTTTCTCATCTGTTAAATGGGGAGGATAAAACTCAACTATCACAGAGGACTGCTGTGAATGAGACAAAACTTGGAGAGGTGCCCAGTGTAGAACTGGACCTCAAGAGGCACTATTTCCCACCCACCCTCCTCACATTAGCCTAAGCTAGTATCTTGGTAACAGCATGTTCCAACGTACGGAACTCAGGACAGGAAAGTAAGACAGCCTTTTGAATCATGCAAAAGAGTGAATGAGAGAAAATACTGTGTAGTTGCAGGACTGTAGAAGGAAGCAGGTTACAAATTCCTCTTACCCAGTCGCCAGTGAGCAATAGTTTGAAATATGGTTTAGAATAAGAATAAGCCTCATCTGATTCCAAACAAGGGTATATAGCATTCCAGTTAAGAGTCTGGCCAGCAAACAGCACAAAAATCTAGTCCTAAAATAAGATACTAATTCAGAAAGGAATTTATTTCTTTGAAAAACTTAAACAGATGAATGGTAAAACATGTTTTGTTAGTTGTCAGTAATAAGGTGAGGAAGGACTTCATTCTCTATTCCATAGAGTGGGTTTGCAGAGGACACAAACCAAAGCTTCTGATAGTTTATACTGTGGTTGAGGCTGGTTCTCAGAAAAGCTCACTATTTTTCTCATCTCCATGTTAGGTAAGAGCACCTCTTTACACCTCTGGCACAGCTCTTCCTTTTCCTCTCAGTTTTGGTCACAGTCGTAACTCAAATTAAAAATTTGAGGGATTGAGGGATTGAGATTTATAATCCCCATATAATCTTTCATCTGAACACTCTATTATCAGTCCTAACTTTGACCATGCCCCACCAGCACACCCAATTACACACAATGTTATGCTTACTCAGTCTAATGTGTAACGCTGGAGGAAGAAAGGTCAAAGGTAGACTATCCAAAGTCATAAAAATATATTTCTCTTCCCTCCACCAAACAAATGGAAGGTACTCTGGTATCTATTAAAAATATATATTTTTCCTCCCCTCCTTTGGAGGTTCTGCCTTCCAAACAATACATTTATACGTGTATGTTTCCTAGAACTTTTTCATGTACTTTTCCAGTGGCTTCATATAACCAGGAAGGACAACTTAGGAGATTCTTTCAAACATGAAATTTAACATAAATATCAAAGTTTCCCCGGACGTCTTTCTTTTTCCTTTCCTCTGACAAACACTCAGAGTTAAGAAATTGGCCAGGGCTAGAGAAAAGTAACTGGCAGAGCTGTTCCAACACAAGCTCACAGGTCTTCACACAGAGTCCAGGGCTTGATTTTTCAAAACTGCTGAAAGGGTATTCCCAGAATGATTCCAACTTGATTTGGGATCATGGCTATCATACAAACCCAACCTTCTTATAAATTACAAAAAAACAACCAAAAAAACAAAAAAAAAAAGGCCAAGGAGGCAGTCAACTCACAAACTCCAATGACAACTTGTTTCAATTCAATTCAACATTCAATTGGTGACAGGGCAGAAGACCTGACACTGAGCAACGGAGCACCTCTGAAGCCCCTGAGGATGAGAAGGGCATTCAACAGAGAGGGGATCTCTGATAATTCATGAAATGCATTCTGAAGTCATCTAGAATGGAGGTTGCAATGTGCTGTGCTTGGGGGTCTGCCTCACTGTGCTTCTGGATGTCACACAAAAGCTGCAGTCCTCCTTCTTCGACTAACATTCCGCAGTATTTGCTGGCTGAAAGAAAATCAAGCAAAGAAACCTGATGGACAAGCTGGCATCTTAAATATTCCCAGATTATCACATTCACCATTTTGAAGAAACAGTACAAAGTTTCAAGCCCTTTGACACAGGAATTAACAGATAAACTGTGTCAATCTAGAAGAAATATGCCAGTTAATGCTTGGCTTGTATAATGAGATAATGGATGATTATTTTAGTATGTTTACTTCTGGACAACTCTATGCTTCAAATGTCTCTAATCCTAGCTAAAAGGATAAGAACATCTTTTATTACAAAAATAATACAAATTTCAGGTTCAGGCAATATGTTGAGCTAGACAACCTAAAAACACCAGAGCTGGATACAGTATAATTGAAAAAAATTTTTAATTCATAGTTGAGTGCACAAAGTAAAGGAATTGTCCAGGAGTCAGACACAAAGAGCAAAAATCACCTAAAGCTCATGTAACCTAACCTGTAACTATTGTCCGGCAGAAAGGGACCGTCAGTTTCAGTAATCTAGGAATTTAGATTTTACCTTAGGAAGTCAGAAGCAAAATCAGTGCATAAAGCTGGCCCCTCAAAGGGCTAGACAAGACAACGGATAAGACAATGAAACATCTGCACTTAGCCTGGGCTCCTGGGGAGAAGTTTTATAACCAGTCCCAAGCTGGTACAGGGTTTGAATTTATATTACCCTAAATGCTCTGGGAACCCTTGAGCTCAGAAATTAATATAAGAATTAGTCCAATCCCAGGGAAACCTCTAGAACACTTGACAGAAGCAAATACAAAGCTGTACTGAAGGGACATGTGCACAACTCAGTCTGAAAGGATTCTCTTAATCAGTCCAAGAGTCTATTAGACACAGAAACAATGATCCAAAAACACATCTAAGGCAATTACCAAGAATGCAGTAAAAAGAAACAAAGACATGGAAACATTTTTTTTAAATGGTTACAAAATATGTAGGACAGATTCAGAGAAGGTATAAGATACTTCTGATAGATGTTACAAGAAAGGAATAGAGAGAATAGGTGGAGGGTAATATTTTAAAAGAAAATGGCTGAAAATTTTCATCAATTTTGTAAGGTGTAATCATGACCTGAAACCCAGAGGCCATATAACAAAATATTGACTTGTAAAAACAATGAATAAAATCAAGACAATAAACTGGGAAAAAGTATTTGCAAGAGTTCCTTCAAATTAAAAAGAAAAAGACCAAAAATCAGTAAACAAAAAGCGAGCAATGGAAATCAACAGACAATTCAAATATAAGACACTTCACCTTACTTAAAATAAACGTCAACTGAGACTCTCTTTCACCTTAGATTGACAAAGATCAAAAAATTCAACTAGGGCTTCCCTGGTTGTGCAGTGGTTGAGAGTCTGCCTGCCGATGCAAAGGATGCCAGTTCGTGCCCCAGTCCGGGAGGATCCCACGTGCCGCGGAGCTGCTGGGCCTGCGCGTCTGGAGCCTGTGCTCCGCTGCGGGACAGGCCACAGCAGTGAGAGGCCCGTGTACCCCCCCGCAAAAAAAACTCAACTAAACCTTTTTGCAAGAATAAAAGGAAACTGGAAGCTCTAATATATTGCTGATGGGAATGCAAACTGGTAATCAATTCTCTGGATGACAGTTTTGCAATACCTACCAAAAGAAGCATTCATAACACTTTGACTCAGTAATTCTAAAAGTATTCTGCAGATTATGCTTGCAAAGTGATCTTTTATTTTAACAAATGTTATGCACTACGCTTGTACTAATACTGTGCTATGTACAAATGCTCGTACTATGAGCCAAGCAATGTTTAAATGCTTTGCAAATGTCACCTCATTTAATTCTCATAACAGCCCTATGAAATAGGTACTTTAATCCCCATTTTACAGATGAGGAAACTGGAGCACAGAGGGGTTCAGTAACTTGCTCAAGCTCCCACAGTTAGTAAATGGGAGCAAAGTACAAATAGTCTGATTCTGGGGTCTGTCCTCTTAATTAGCACACATGTTCATCTTTCCTAAATATATAGTATGTGTGTGAGTGACAGTGAGAGAGAGAATGTCATTATTCATTGAACCAGTGTTTGTATTGTAATAGAAAAGCCTGGAAACAATGTTAAATAAATTGTTACATCATACAGCAAAGAAATACAGAGCAATCTAATTAATAGTGGTGATCTGGAGTCAGATCACTAGGTTAGCACCCTATCTCTGCCGGTGCAGGCTATTTTAACTTTGGGCAAGTTACTTTACTTCTCTATGCCTCGTTTTCTCATCTGTAACAATAAATACAATAAAATGCTACCCGTTCTATCTGTTGTGAAGATTAAATAAGTTACACATAAATAGCTTACAACACTGCTTGGCACATAGTAAATATAAATACTCAACTGAATTCTAGTTGTTGTTAGAGTTACTACTGTTGTAACTGAATATACTAGAGTCTATTTCAGTACCATTCAAACTGATTGATCTGCCTCCATCTATTCATATGCCAGTACCATTTAAAGAGAAGTGTTAGAGACTTCTCTGGTGGTCCAGTGGTTAGGACCCCACGCTTCCACTGCAAGGGGTGCCAGGGTTTGATCCCTGGTCTGGGAATTAAGAATCTGCACACCGCAGGCACAGCCAAACATAAATAAATAAATAAAGAGAAGTATTAGGGCAAGCTCCTAAAAACCATTTTTCTCAGTCAGTTCTTTCCTGTTTATCCTGCCACTTTAACTTTAAAATAATTTTCAGATTCCTAAACTCTTACTCATTCACTTGAATTGTATTATATCTGTGAATTGAAAAGAACTGAGTATAGTATGTCTCACAATTATTTCAGGCTTTTAAATTATTTCCTATAGTTTTTTTGCATATAGGCCTCAATACTTGTTAAAGCCATTTTGAGATAGCTTATGCTTTTGATAGTTAAAACTTTAATTAATTCTAAAAGTTATATCTTAGGTATTTTAGTATAAAATTATAGCCTATATGTCTTTTATAATAAAAGCAAAAATTTTAATAATAATGCTTAACAAAGAATAAAAGCCAAGGGACTTCCCTGGTGGTGCAGTGGATAAGGCTCCATGCTCCCAATGCAGGGGGCCTGGGTTCGATCCCTGGTCAGGGAACTAGATCCCACATGCACGCCACAACTAAGGAGCTGGCAAGGCACAACTAAGGAGCCCTGAAGCCACAACTAAAGAGTCCACCTGCCGCAACTAAGGATCCCATGTGCTGCAACTAAGGAGCCCACAAGCCACAACGAAGACCTGGCGCAACCAAATAAATAAATAAATATTAAAAAAAAAAAAAACAATAAAAGCCAAGAATTCCCAAGGGGAATTTAAAACAGCAAAACATGGAAAAACATTTAATCTGCCTGGGACCAACTCCTGACATCTGGCCCCCCAGCCTCCCTCAAACCAATACAAAGAGGCAAATCTATGTATTACTATAGGAAGAATAGTATTCATGATAAACTACTGAGTGAAAAACAGCAAGCTATAGGATAGTATGCACAGAATGAGACCATTTTGTCTAAAAACATTATCCTATTCGCATAGAGTATATACTAACTATAGCATGTATACAGAAAAGTATCTGGAAGTATAGTTATAGTTATCAACTTATGGATAGTGCTTGCCTATGGGGAATAGGAGTGGGAGCAAACTTTCACTTTCTATATCGCTTGACAACCACCCCCAATTATAATTCTGTAGCATTTTTTATACTAATACAAATGCTTTTCAGTTGCTTTTTTAAAAGTGTTAAAATCAGGACATAGGTGAACAATTTTTCAAAATTCCATGTTGAACTTAATCCTTATACAGAAAAATAGCTGGAAAACTATTCTTTTTAATTACATACGGTTTTTACTGCAGACATGATACATGGCCCATAGTGCCCAGAGCTGAACCTCTGGTTGAGAGACGTTGCCAAGGAGTGGGAAAAATGCCTTGAAGGATCTAAATAAGTACAAAGAAGATGTTTCTTCAGAACTCAAGCTAACATCAGGGATATAATAATAATTTTCAACATTTTCCCCCCAGGGTCAATTCCTCACCAAGACAGATGTACTGCTGAGCATATAATCAGAACTAGCATTTAAGAAATTATACTCTGTGTGAGACATTATACATTCAATATCTGATTCCACCCTCAATCTTGCACACTGCCAGCCTCATTTTACAGATGACGGAAACTGAGTCTCAGAGATTTTCTAAAAGTGATTTTCCCAATATCACAAAGAAACAGGATTTGAACACATGCTATTTTATTCTAATATTTTATCACTGTACCATAGCCTCTACCTAGTGTGTAGAATGAGGACAAGCTTTAAGAAAAGCACTATACCATCATGAAATTACCTGTAGGTCACCAATGCTGTCATCTTACAACTTGAACTTGGCCAATTCTGGATAGTTGTATACTGTACAAAAAGACATATCAAGATTCTAGTATTGTTCCATGTCATTTATAATTACATATATATGAAACAACATAAGTTTTCAAAATATGGGATTGATTACTCAAATTTAGGATACCTAACCTGCCAACTATCAATTAGATAAGCATTATATATGTAGAATATAAACAAAGTCATGTGGAAAACAATGCAATAAAAAGGGGCTCCTGTTTAATGATGGAAGATTGAGCATGTACCCACTCCTCCCCTAAATCCCATGAACAGAATGATACAAATGGTTTAAAAGAAGACAAATACACATAGAAGAAAGCAGAAGAAAAATGGTAACTAATTTAATAGATCTAGCACCGGGGAAGGTTAAAAAAACAAACCATTTTGAACAGAACACCCAAGAGACTTAAAAATTTGGCAAAAGTATTACTTCAGGAAGTGAGATTAGAGGTGGGGTTGAAAATAGGAGGATTGGTTGAAAGTACCAAAGAATCAAGACTTCAAGATCTCCTCTACCACCCCTTACAAAAATTTCTGGACTGGGCAATCCCATGAACAATTGAGGCTGGGAGTACCATGCCAAAAACAGGGCTAAAGTGAAAAATCTAAATACTAAATGCTGAGTCTCCTTTACCCCCCAACTCTCTTCCTCTAGTGGGTGTTTAGCCTGTTGGAAGCCGACCTTATAATCTTCAATCAGAAGAACAGAAATTAAGGAAGGGAGGGACGGGACCACCCTGATGGTGCAGTGGTTAAGAATCCGCCTGCCAATGCAGGGGTCACGGGTTTAAGCCCCGGTCCGGGAAGATCCCACATGCCGCAGAGCAACTAAGCCTGTGCACCACAACTACTGAGCCTGTGCTCTAGGGCCCGCGAGCCACAACTACTGAGCCCGTGTGCTGCAACTACTGAAGCCCACATGCCTAGGGCTCGTGCTCCATAACAAGAGAAGCCACTGCAATGAGAAATCCGTGCACCACAACAAAGAGTAGCCCCAGCTCGCTGCAATTTGAGAAAGCCCATGTGCAGCAACAAAGACCCAATGCAGCCAAAAAAAAAAAAGGAAGGGAGGGAAGCAGGGAGAAAAAAGAGGAAAGAAAAAGGAAGGATGGAGGGGCGAGAGGGAGAGAAAGAAGTTTCCCAGAATTGAAGGAAATGAGCTTCCAGAGTAGTAAGTAGCCAACGGAACAGATGAAAATGAACCCACATCAAGGCACATCACTGTGATTTCCAAACACTGAAGACAAAGGTCTTAAAGCTTCCAAAGAAAAATAGCACAGGACTTCTCAACAGTGATACAGAGAAATAAAAGACAGTGGAGCAATGACTTAGAAATTGTGAAAATATTTCAAAACTTAACTTTTATACCTAGCCAGTTGATCAACTAAATGTGAATGTAAAATAAAGGCCTTTTCAAACATAAAAGGTTTCAAATTTTCTTTTTCATACATCTCTTAGGAAGCTACTGGAGGATATGACCCAAGAGAATGAGGGAGTACACCAAAAAATAGGAAGGTACGCAATCCAGGAAACAGGGAATCCAACACAAGAGAGCAAAGAGAATCTCCAGAATGATAGTAAATGAATATCCTGGGATGACAGTGGTCTAACAGATATACAAAAAAGCAAATCAGATGGAAAAAAACAGAAGGCTTGGGAAAGTAGTCTCCGAGAAGCTGAAGTAGACAGGATGTGCTTGAATGTACTGAAACGAGATGTATACTTGGAGTATAGGAAAGGGTGTGCATTGGGACAAAGAGAAAAAGAATCTTCGTTTTCCAAAGTGGGAAAATAAATTGATAATGTCTTAAACTACAAAGTCAAGAAATAACAACATATCTTAGCGATATGGAGGTAAACACCAAAAGAAATAGCTTTAAAAAGAGCTGAGAGTGGGAAAGAGAATAAGCCATATAAACGGTTTGCATGTATAACTTTTATAGAAGGAAAGTTACGAGAAGGAATGCAACAAAATGTTAATAGGGATTAGCTTTGGGTGGTTAAGGTGTGGGTGATTTATAATGTTTTCTTTATATTTTTCTCTCTCTTTCCCATTTTCTACAATGAACACATATTTCAAAACTTCTTATGATCTAGAAAAATGTTTTCTGCAAGAAGAGATGACTGGATTTTGTAAAGAGCACTGGTTCTCATACCAGATCCTGGAGAAGTGCTCTCCTCTGGAGGTCATGGGATATCCAGGGCTGTTTGTCAGATGTCAGGTGGGCTATGATGCCTGCAGCTAAATAGCTGACTTCCAATTCCTTACTATGCAGCAAGCTGCTGACATGCTTTACCACATCTTCAGTCATCAGCTTGGAAGAGAGTTCTCTGACTTCAGCTATGTTGTTCTATGGGTCAGATGGGGCAGAGAATATCAGGGACAGGAAAGGAGGGGAGAATCAGGAACTGGTTCCTCTCCCTCTCCTACTGCTCAGCTCATATACATACAAGAACACTTAGTCCCATCCTCCTCCCTCTGACTTAGCCTAACACCTACAATCCCACCCCCTTGATGATGAGGATGATCAGTAATAACAAATCATTGAGTAAGCACTTATTAAGTGCCAGGCACTGAGCTAGAGAGACTGAAATGTCTTTTTATCTGCCTTATCGCACTTAATCTTTAATAGTCCTACAAAGAAATTCGACACTCAGCAAGACTGACTTGTCAGGTTCACACTGCTAGTAACTGGTTGACTAGAATACAAATCCAGGTTTGACTAAAAAACTTAACATTCCTGGGGGCCCACTATATGTTACATTAGCTTTAAGTTTAACAGTAACAATGAAAGGCAGGAAGTATTTTCGTTATTTTATGTACTGTATTAGTTTTCTATGTGTGTAACAAATTAACACAAACTTGGTGGCTTAAAACAACATACATTTTTCCTCTCCCAGTTTCTGTGGGCCTCGCTTAGCTGGGTCTCACGAGCCTGCAATCAAAGGGCTGGCTGGGCTGCATTCTCATCTGGAGGCTTCAGTGGGTGAGGTGTGGGTGGGGAGTATACTTCCAAGCTCACTCAGACCATTGGCAGAATTCATTCCCCTGTGGCTGCAGGAAGGAGGGTTTCTTGCTGGAGGTCACCCTCAGCTCCCAGAAGCTGCCCATAGTATTTTTTTTTTTGCTATGTGGGCTTCTCCCTTCTCCAACCACTCACTTCTCTAGAGTGTCTGCTAGGAAGGATTTTATACATATTGTAATATAATCACAGGAGTGATATCCTATTATCTTTGCCATATTCTGTTAGTTAGAACCAAGTCACAGGTCCTGCCCAGACTCTAGGGAAGGGGGTTACACAAAGACATGAACACCAAAAAAACTCTAATCACTGGGGGTTGGTCACTTAGGGTCTGTCCACTACACAGATGAAAAAACAAAGGTTTAGAGGATAAACACACAGTCAAAGCGACCACAGCAGTTACTGCTCCTTTTAAAGCAGCTTTCAGAAAAGTATACCCTATAGACTTAGTATGTTGAGAAAGGCATAAGGCACTCTGCAGAAAATTGTACTGTTTTGAGACCCACCCTGCCCCCTTTTCCCAAGACTAGCTATACCTCTCTTGTTAACAGCATTATTTCAGCAGAAATTGCACTGTTTTTAGACCCCCTGCCCTTCTTCCCTGGGCCAGCTACACAATTGGTCAACAGCATGACGATAGCATTGAGTATATCAGATGGCAGCCCCAAACAAGAAGAGACAAGATGACAGAGAGGATCCTTAGCAAACCTGAGAGGGACACCTCAGTTGAGTCCCAAGTTCCTCTTTAATCTTGGCAGAGGCTTTTATATTAGCCTTTTCTTCCCAAGAGTCTATGGAATAAAATACTGAATGGGAGCTACAGGAGAATGTGAGTCTTCCTCATACAGAAAAACGAAGGACAAGGAACAACCTCCCTAACCCTCAGTATTCTGAGAGGCTCTCGAAAGGATAAAAAGAAGGGACATTTAGCATTGTGCAGCTCTAAGAGGCTTCAATCCACCCTCTGCACTGATTTCCCACTGTTTTTCTTCTTCCCACCTTCTCCCAAAATTCCAGATACTCTATATTACGGTGTCCCTCAAATGATTACATTTTCTCATCCTTTCTTAGCCCAAAATGACCTTTGTTCCTTTCTTTACTTTTCTGTACCTTCCAGGTTTCCAATACTAATCATGTATTCCTCTCTATGAAGCCTTTCACATCTGCTCTGTCCCAAGTCCTGTATGTGTTAGAGATACAAAGGGAAAGACACAGTCCCTGCTTTCAATGAGTTCATGATCTAGAATCCAAGGCTCCCACTGGACTTTGTGCCTCTTTTCCAGCACTTACCACAGTCAATCATGAATTAGAGAGGTATTTGCATACATGTCTGACACCACCTCCCAACATTATTAGTACTACCAGCTTGCTATGTTTCGTGTATCTGTGTCTTCCGAAGCACCCGCACAGCAAACTGCAGGGGCATACAGTAGTATGTCTTCGTTACTTTTTGTAAATCTTCACCTTTATCTTTAGGAAACAAAGAAATCTCTCAATAACAAATACCCCGATTGGGAGGTAGTATAAAAGTATAAACAAAGATATTTCTAAAAAATTAATTCAATTGTTAAAGAGGAAGTAAAGTGGCTAATATCAGAGGGTATGGAGCCAGACTGCCTGAGTTTGAGTTCTGACTCTGCCTCTTACTATCTAGGTAACATAGGGTAAATGGCACTTCTGTGCCTCAGAATGAATATCTATAAAATGTAGACAACGATGTATGGGAGAGTACAGGACATAACTCAATTTCCCTATCCCTGTGTATATGCCCTTTAACAATGTGACTGCTGCTCTTCCCATCAAGGGGTGGCCACCTCCTTTAATCTGGGCTTATCCATAGGCATAAGAAATACCTGGTCTTTGTCCCTAGTTCCTGACTCAGAGCTCTCAAATCCCTTGGAATTTCTGGAGTGAATGAAGCATCTTTGTTCTAATGAGGTGACTCTTAGCAGGCACCTAGATAGCTTCTGGATGGGGGCTGGATGCCAGAAAGACCAAACCTTGATAAGAAGCCTGGAACTTTCAACCCCATGCCCCCAACCTCAGCAGGAGAGGAGAGAGGCTAAAGATGGAATTAATAATCAATCATGCCTGTGTGATGAGACCCCCACCCCCACATAAATACCCCTAAATAATGGGGTTTGGAGAATTTCTGGGTTGGTGAACACATCAAGGTGCTTGGAAGGTGGTGTATCCAGAGAGGGCATGGAAGCTCTGCACACATCCCTCCTTCCTTGCCCTACATATCTCTTCTATTTGACTGTTTCTGAGTTGTATCCTGTAATAAACTGAAAATAGCAAATAAAGTGCCTTCCCCAGTTCTGTGAGCCATTCTAGCAAATTATCAACCTGAGGATGGGGTCGTGGAAACCCCCAATTTAAAGTCAGTCAGTCAGAAGTAGGGCTGGCCTGGCCTTAACAGTTGGCAACTAAAGTGGACGCAGACTTGTGGGACTGAGGTTTTTAACCTGTGGGATCTGATGCTAACTCTGGATAGCTAGTGGCAGAAGTGAACTGAATCGAACTGTAGGACACCCAGTTGGTGTCGAACAAGTGGCAAAGTGGTTGTTGGAAAACACCCCAGGTCTCGTAACCTACTGACCTGTGAGACATTAGAAAATCTGATATAAGCAGAGGTTTAAGAAGCACTTGTACAGTGCACTTGCCTTCTACTGCTGCCCAGAAACTGCCAAGTGGAGAAGCTCATGGAGACACAAGGCCCAGCTAACAACCTGCACCAACGGTCAGAGTTGAGAGTCAGGCCATCCTAGAGCATCTAGGCCTAGCTGAGCCACCAGATGACTACAGCGACATGAGTAACTCCACAGAGACCAGCAGAAGAACTGTACAGCTGAGCTGAGTTCAAACTCTTGACCCACAGATTCATAAGTGAATAAAATGGATGCTGTTTTAAGCGGTAGTGTTTACAACAATAGATGACTCATACATAATGGTATTTACTTTATAGGGATAGTGTGAAGATTAAACGAGTTAATGCACATAAACTGCTTACAAAAGTGCCTAGCACACAGTAGGTACTACATGAGCGTGAGCTTTCTATTTTTTTAAGTAATTAGAATTAACTCAAAACAATTCACCTTACCAAAAGACCAAGTACTTTGCTCTGTATTGCTGACTCTGAAAAAGTCTGTGAAAAGAATATACAGGTTACTTTATCATGAAGAAAAGAACTTTACAGGGACTTCCCTGGTGGTCCAGTGGGTGAGACTCCGCACTCCCAATGCAGGGGGCCCAGGTTCAATTCCCTAGTCGGGGAACTAGATCCCGCATGCATGTCACAACTAAGAGTCTGCATGCCACAACTAAGAAGCCCTCATTCCGCAACTAAGAGCCTGCATGCTGCAACTAAGAAGTCTGCATGCCACAACTAAGACCAGGAGCAGCCAAAATAAATAAATTAAATAAATAAATAAATATTTTTGGAAAGGACTTTACACATAAACTCAATCCTGTCTTCCCACCTCCAAGACTTGGATGAAGATCGCCAATCCTTGATTTTCAATAACGTGCTTGCAGGCAGCTGGAGATTCATCTGTGAGATTCCAAAGTGCTTTCAAAGTAAACAAGAAGGTGACATCATCTAAATTCTCAGTAGTCTTTTGTTTTACTATTGCTAGAAGTTCCTAAAAAACAAAGAGACAGGGAGTAAGATGCCCTAGTGACTGACTCAATTCCAGTATAAGGAAAGCAATGGTTAAGAAAAGCTTTAGAACCAAACCTTGGTTCTAACCCCAAGTTCTACCACTTAATAGCCTTGTGACCCACTTTCTCTCTATAAAATGACTTACACCTATTTTTTAGGGTTTTTGTGAGGAAAAAATATTAAAGTTTATCAAGCTTTAATAATCTAGTTCTTGGTGCTTGTTAATAAACCTCATAATCAAGTACATATCAGCTATTCCATTATTCACATATTGAGAATGTTTAGTCAACACCTTTTGGAAGTCAGGCACATATTCAGATAAGAGTGACAGATTTAAAAAAACAGTTTATCTCAACTAAATAAAATAATTTTTAGTTTTGGTAAATGCTCTGAAGAAAACACATAAAAGCCTAAGAATTTTCTTTAGAAAAGGTGGGAGAGGGAAGACTCCATACAAAGGTAATATGTAAAAGAGACCAAAAGAAAAAAAGGACAAGGCAGCTAAGCAAGGAATGAGGACATAAAAAGGGGAGGGGGGCAGATATTCCAGGCCAAAAAAAAGTTTGCTGTTCTACACCACTGAGCAGGTCAGTATGGCTACAGGATAACACTTGTTTGTAGTATAATATGTCCTAATAGCTTGAAGAAACCACTGACTTATTTAACAGAGATTCCAATATATCATTTCAAATCAGAATTCTTCTAGACAAAAGTTAAGCCAGTATTCATGGTTTCTTTCAAACATACTAGACTGTCATGTGAAAGGAAAAAGACAGCCATTTCCACTTAACCAGCTAATGAAAAGATACATAAAATATAACAACGCTTGGGCTTCCCTGGTGGCGCAGTGCTTGAGGGTCCGCCTGCCGATGCGGGAGGCGCGGGTTCGTGCCCCGTTTCGGGAGGATCCCGCGTGCCGCGGAGCGGCTGGGCCCGTGGGCCATGGCCGCTGAGCCTGCGCGTCCGGAGCCTGTGCTCCGCAAATGGGAGAGGCCACAACAGTGAGAGGCCCGCATAACGCAAGAAAAAAAAAAAAAAAATATAACAACGCTAAACAAACCAGATTATGTCTGTTTTCAGGAGGAATGAGACCATCTCAAATATTTTACCCAATCAGGAGAGAACACATCAAGAGAATTCAGGAAAATAAAGCTGTTAGAGCCAAAAGAAGAATATGAGAGCACAGCACGCTGGTAGCAATCACCTAGACAGCCAATAGGGTGAGTGGCAGCAAGGGAGGGAGCAGAAAGTGAGGCTGACCTGGAAAGCAATGACAGCTGTGGTCAGGCCCATGGTTAGCTGCTTTACATATTTTATCTTAATAATACTCAAAATAACTGCAAAATATTACTCCCATGTCCAACGCCAGTTTTTCAGATAAAGAATCTGAGGCGCAGAGGAGATAAGTAAATTACCTAAGGGCTATGGCTAGCTAGTGGCTGAACCTAGTTTGTTTTAATCTGAAGCCTGAACCTTTTTTTTAATTTTTTAATTTAATTTTATTTTTTTATACAGCAGGTTCTTATTGTCACCCATTTTATACACATCAGTGTATACATGTCAATCCCAATCGCCCAATTCATCACACCCCCACCACCACCCCCCACCACTTTGCCCCCTTGGTGTCCATACGTTTGTTCTCTACATCTGTGTCTCAATTTCTGACCTGCAAACCGGTTCATCTGTGCCATTTTTCTAGGTTCCACATATATGCTTTAATATACGATATTTATTTTTCTATTTCTGACTTACTTCACTCTGTATGACAGTCTCTAGATCCATCCACGTTAAAGCCTGAACTTTTGGTACCACTAACTAAAATGGTTTCTCCAAGAACTACAGGGCTACACTTCCCTCCGTGTTACTTTAAGCACTTGCTCTCCATATCAATATCTCTCTCTACCTCTATCTATTACTGTTAGCATTCCCAGTAACTTCAGTGTTCTTCCACCACATCACCTTGGCAAAACTCCTACCTTAGTTAAACCCTACTTCATGCCCCACCTCCAAAATCTGAATATTGAAAAAGACTGTGCTCGAGTCTCACTCTTAATATCTGCCTCAAAATTTCAAAAGGGCATTCAACCGTACTGGCAATCCTACTATATTTCTCAATGAATTCACTCCAAAGACTACTATTTCATAATTCTCACTCCCCAAACTTTAACTGCCATCTTCTTGTTCCTCTCATTTGATCAATTCATCTAAGTTTTCACTGGGAACCATAGCTATTCTTCCTAACAAAATCTAACAACCTGCTTGCCCTTGCATCGGTGTACTCTGCCTTCCTTTCTGTTCCAACCTAAAGCCAGCATCTGGGGACTTTCCTGGTGGTCCAGTGGCTAAGACTCCACGCTCCCAATGCAGGGGGCCTGGGTTCGATCCCTGGTCAGGGAACTAGATCCTGCATGCACGTCGCAACTAAGAAGTCCACGTGCCACACAAAGATCCAATGTGCCGCAACTAAGACCCTTTGTAGCCAAAATACATAAGTAAATATTTTTTTAAAAACCAATGACAAAAATTTCTCCTTTAAAAAAAAAAGAAAAAATTCAACAATATAAAAATTTTTTAAAAATTATTGTGTACCAAATCATGCCATAAATAAAGCAAAAACAGACTAACAGCCAACTGGGGAAAAATTACATGCATCCTATAAACATAAAGGAATCCTATAAATTAGAAAAAAGCCAGCAACCCTAAAGAAAAACTAAAGACCATGAACAGACAATTCACAGAAATTATAAATGACTCTTCCAAAAAAAAAGGCTCAAGCCTCACCTCAGAATAAGAGAAGTACAAAATAAAACAATGATGTACATTTTTTCATGATCAATGTTAGCATAATCATAATGTAGACACTGATTTATTAAAACTTGTAATACAAATTTATTGGGGGTTGGGAAAGGAGGTAATTTGTAGAGATATATGGGAGAGCCAAATTCTTATTTACCACACCAGCAGAATCACAAGATAACATCTAAAACTGATAAATCTTTTTTTTTCTCTCTCTTTTTTTCTAACTGGAGTTTAGTTGCTTTACAATTTTGTTAGTTTCTGCTGTACAACGAAGTGAATCAGCTATATGTATACATATATCCCCTCCCTCTTGGACCTCCCTCCCACACCGCCCCCCCTCAGCCATCCCACCCAGCTAGGTCATCACAGAGCACCAACCTGACAGCTCCCTGTGCTATACAGCAGGTTCCCACTAGCTATCTATTTTACACATGGTAGTGTATTTATGTCAATCCTAATCTCCCAATTCGTCCCACCCTCCCCATCCCCTCATGTCCACATATCTGTTCTCTATGTCTGCGTCTCTATTCCTGCCCTGGAAATAGGTCCATCTGTACCATTTTTCTAGACCTCATGTCCACATATCTGTTCTATGTCTGCGTCTCTATTCCTGCCCTGGAAATAGGTCCATCTGTACCATTTTTCTAGATTCCACATATATGCTTTAATATACGATATTTGTTTTTCTCTTTCTGACTTACTTCACTCTGTATGACAGACTGAAACCACAATTATAAGCATTTTATTTAGAGATATGGAGAAGAAATAGCTATATGAGTACAGAATAGTTTCTTCTGGGTGGCAGGTCTTACAGATTTTTCATTTTATAAGCTTTTTAAAATGATTTACTTTTTTAAACTATGTTCACAAATTACTTTTACTGAAAAAAAAGTTATAAAAGTGACAATTAACCTACCTTAACTGCCATGAAGAGCTCTTCTTTAAGTTGTGCAGTTTGCTCAGGTGAGAGCTATAAACAAACAAAAAGCCGAAAGTGAAATGTTAGACCTCCATCAAAGCTCCACCAAGACTATGGAGAGGGAAATTTTGCATTTAGCGATCACATACCTGCAGGGCTAGAATAGAGGTTATGCTCACTGCCATTGTTTGCATCTTGGGGTTTTCATGCTTACAGAGCCATCTCATAACAAATTTGGCAGCATCAAACCTAAAAAACAGTATTTTTCTCACAATAAAGTTTGTGAAACTGTACATGAGAAGTGAAGAAATCAGTTAGCCTCCCCAACAAATCTTGTTTAACAAAAATAGTCTTGGACTTGTAAAGCCTCAGCTATGAAAGCAAAGAGCATTTGGCAAAAAGAAGAGAAAATCAGAAGAGGAAAAGGAGAGCATGCAAAAAAGAATGTGAGTGGGAATTGCACAGCAGTCCAGTGGTTAGGACTATGCATTTTCACTGCCAAGAGCCCAGGTTCGATCCCTTGTCAGGAACTAAGATCCCACAAGCCACGAGGCATGGCGAAAAAAAACGTGAGCAAAATGCACAAGATTCAAAGATTGACAGACCTAAAAAAGACTTATTTTTAGCAGTTTCAACTATGATGGGTCTGAAAAAGGAAATAAGTTCCCAAGAGGTAGTAATTTATAATCTGAATTGCAGACAGTGCTAAAATGCCACAGGAAACAAATCACTTAGCTAGACAGAATTCATGGCCCTTTATTCACGGCTTTTACTCAGCTCCAACAGATGACTGCTATACAGGAATGAAGGCTAGTTGAAAAAGAGCTTCCAACTTGTCAAAAGAAAGTGAAAATACAGATTTTTTTTTTTTAATGAAGAAGACCACCTTCCCTACTGTACTTTTAAAAGTCAACTCTCATGTTAAGTACACACTTTAATTAGATTTGAGAATGGCTTAGCCTACAACCTTGCATGCATAAATCATGGGCTTTGTTCATATCAGACTGTGGCTAATTTTCCTGTTGGCAGCAACTATTATTAATGGCAACTATTATTGCTGTTTTGGAACTCATGAATCTGAGAGATTACAATGGCCTCAAGAGGAACCCCTCTGGAGTCTACAATGATGTTTTGTGTTTTTTGTTTTTCTTTTAGAAAAAAGCATTATCAATAAAATAATAACAAAAAGAATGGTTAATATTTAGAACAGTCTGCACTCTTATGCTAGGCACTGTGATAAGTACCTTACAAACATCATATCTAATCCTCATAAGAGACACTATTTTACAAATGAGGAAACTTACGCACAAAGATAATGAACGGGCTAGAACTTGATTCGATGTTTTACTCTCTGGCACCCATGTTCTTACCACCCACTGCCCTAAACTGGAATCACACTTTGGGAGACAACACTTGCAAGTATAGTACTTCCGAACACCTCTGTGCAAAAATCTCAACAGAACATTCTCCCCAAACACTTTATCCCAGCCTTAATCAGACCCTTGCTAGGCTAACAACCAAAAGCCAACAATGCTCAGAGTAACACTGGTCAACACTCCAAAATCAGATAATCCAATTTTATACTTGCCTGTCAAATGGAACATCCACAAGAATCCTGGAATTGGTTAAGGAGAGAAGGCAATTCTTCTGTAACTTAACGGAATAAAGAAAAGTAATTCTGAGCAAATGTATACTCATTCTAAATAAAGGTTCTAATTAAACATTTGGAAGGTGCTACTAATAAGCTTTTCTTATTGAGAGCTCGTTGTGTACCTGGTCCTCTCCAAGTTCTTCATTTAATCTTACTATTAAACTCTGTAACATTCACCTTTGCCTAAAGAACAATCTTTCCCTTTTTTGGCAAAGAGGCAGTCTCCCTTCTCCCTGAACCCTAGAAGGATCTATGTGGAGAGTTGCCTGCCTGTGTGTCAGTCCAAATCAATTACCGGAAGTCTGGCCCATCTACTGAATGATAAATGCCTTTACCAGATCTCATAACTAATTCTGTGATAGAGCTTCTACTTTCTACCTATGATTGGTAGGGAATGAACTATGCCTTTAAAGATAGGAAAGAAAGAGAAAAGGCCTTCTAGGAAAGCTTTAGGAATAGAAAAATATAACACCTCTTTGAAAGGCCATGAGTAGGCCAGTGACATGCACTGCCATGACAGCAGTGTATGAGGCAGGGATAGCAAACCTGAAATGCCAGCAGGAACTAGGCAGTAACATAAACAAGTGAAGAAAGCAGAGTACGAAACAATAGGGCAGTGGTAGGAATTACGGCAAACTGGAGAATTCATACCCTTCTATAGGGGCAGTTGCTACTCAGCTCCAACTGATGACTGCCATGCAGGAATTAAGACTGAATTGAGAAGGATCATCCAACTTTTCAAGAGAAAGTGGAAATACAGATTGTTTTTTTAAACAAGGAAAGACCACCTTCCTTGTTGTATTTTTAATAAATCGATTCCCATTTTAAGTATACACTTCAATTAGATTTGACAAATTTATAAAGATGTGTAATAATACCACCCACCACCACCACAAGCAACATAAAAAATATTTCCATCACCCCAAAGAGTTCCACTGTGCCCCCTTCCACTCAATCCCAACCCTGAAAATTCCAGCCCCAGAAAATTATACTGTCGTTACAGATTAGCCTTTACTAAGATTTCACATAAGTAAAATCATATGGTATCTACTCTTTTGTGTCTGGCTTATTTTGCTCAGCATATAACGTTTTTGAGATTCATCCATGTTGTATATGTATCAGTACTTTATTCCTTTGTGTCACCAAGTAGTATTTCCTTATATGAATACATCACAATTTGTTTATCTACTCACCTGCCGTTGGACATTAAGTTTTCAGTCTGGGGGGGATTATGAGTAAAAATATTATGAGCATTTGTGTATAAGTCGTTATATGGTTATATGATTTCATTTCTCTAGGAGTAAAATGACTATGTAGCATGAAAGAGGACTTTCATGTCTAACTTTCAAAGAAATTACCAGACTGTCAAACTGGTGGTTTTATCATTTTATCTTCTTAACATCAATATATGAGAATTTCAGTTTCTCTACACTCTTGTCAACGCTTGGTATTGTCAGTTTTTTTATTTCAATCAATCTAGGGGCTGTGTAGTGGTATCTAGGTGTGCAGTGGTATCCAAATGTGCATTTAATTTGCATTTCCCTGATGGCTAAAGATACTGAGCATCTTTTCATGTGCTCATTTACCATCTGCCTTTCTTCTTTGGTGAAGTATCTGTTCAAATCTTTTGCCTTCTTAAAAAATTGGTTTGTTTGTCTTGTGTTACAAGGCAAACAGTTCTTCACATTCTGGATAAAAGTCCTCTGTCATATACATAAAATGAACATTTTCCCCAGCCCTGGATTACCTTTTCATTTTTTAATGTCTGTGTGTGTTTGAGCAGAAGCTTCTAACTTTGATGAATTCCAATTTGTTATTTTTCTTTTATGATGTATGCTTTTTGTATCCTAAGAAAACTTTGCCTACTCTGACATCATGTTTTCTTCTAGAAGTTTTATGGTTTTAGCTTTTATATTATTTAGACCTTTAATTTACCTTTTATATTTAGACCTATGATTCAATTCAGTTTAATTTCACACATGATGTTAAGCCTATAGGATGTGCTAAAGTGTTAATAGTAGATGTTTCTAGGTAATTGGTTTCTGATCAATTTAAAATTTTTAAACTCTATTACTTATTTATATTTCTTATTTTTTCTATAACAAACATGAATTCCTTACCTATTTCTCTCTCTCCCTCCCTTCCTCCCTCTTTCTCTCTCTCTCAGGATGAAAAATCAGAACTAAATAAAAAATATTTTTCATATATTTGTCCTCAAGTAAGAAGCAGTCAGATATTCAAACCAAATTACCTGCTGGTAATGGGGGAAATTTTTCAGAGCCCTGAAAAGTAGACAGGTAACCTCTGACAACAGACGAACAGGCATCCCCCTGGCCAGGTCCTGGCGTGTTAAGTTGAGGGCACAAGCACTGGCTGTGAACTGCACTGGCAAATCCAATGGATGATTCCTCATTCCTATAGCCACAAGCTGAAGATGAACTTGTTTTTAGTGGCATGTGACAACATTAGCATTCTTCACACAGTCTTATTTTTGTGTTAGTTGTCAAAAATATTTGCTTATTGGGACAAAAAGTAACAGATTTTCCCCTTCCTCGGCATTTATTTTTTAGGGCACCAGCAATACCTTTCAATCCAAACGTAGCCATTAACTAGCTGTGTGACTTTAGGTAACTCACCTCCTTTCTCTGGACCTCTGTTTCATCATCTGTGACTTCACAGTCATTTACTGAGCCTCAATCCACCCAAGACATTATGATAAGCACTACAGGGGACACAACATCAATCACTTATACCCTACTCCTGAGCATAAAGCCTTATGAAAGAAATAAGGTATGTTAACAAATAACATTGTAAGGGAGGTCAAAACATGAAACAAAAAAAGCACCAAAAAAGAGGTGTAAATAAAGTGCTGCCTAAGGTGGTTATGCAGGGAACAATCATTTCTGGTATGGAAGTCAAAGACTTCATTCAGAGAGCGCATTTAGGCAGGGTCTCAGATGGGATCTGGATAGGAGATGGAGGTAGGGGTGGAATGGAGAGGAATTACTAGGGAAGGGAAATGTGATAAGAAAAAACATAAAGTGGACAAAAAGATGGGATGAGTCCACCAAGAGAAGGGGAAGAAATCTGAATTTGAAATAATGTGAAAAGTGGTAAAACCTAATATTTGGGAGTTCCCTGGTGGCCCAGTGGTTAGGATTTGGTGCTTTCACTGCTGTGACCGGGTTCAATCCCTGGTCGGGGATCTGGGATCCCACAAGCCATGCAACGCAGCCACAAACAACAAAAAAAACCCCTAACATTAGAAAGGCAACTAGAAAAGAGACTGCGTAAGACCTAGAAACAAATGTAAAATGAAGGTGTTATACTAAGCTTAGACCATACCTGCTCTAAAATGCAGGGACAACGTGGTCTGCTTTGTCTATCGAATAGGGATAATCATCCTTACCCACCTCAGAGACCAGTCTGCTGATACACGCATGAACCATGATTTTATGAACTGTTAAGAGACCAGAGCCCCTTACTTTGACACCTACATGAACTCAGACCTGGGATACACTTCTCCTATGGAAAATGTCTTTTTTCTATATCGCTAAACTGCTCTTAGGATTTCTCTGGATTGCCATCATCGACAATATAAACATGTATGAATGAAGTAAAATAAACATGATTTTCAAAATAAAAAATCACACAGTCTTAGATATGAAAAGGACTTTTAGATGAACATCTAATTCAACCTCCTCCTTACAGATGGGAAACAAAGATCCACAGTTTTTTCCTTTATACGGTACCATTTTTAAGTTATGAATAAATCTAATCTCCCATGGTACAGAAATAGTCCTAGTTTTATGGAACTACAAAAAATTACAAATGATAAAAACAAGGTGACTTTAAGACTCTTCATTTTTGTTACATTTAATTTTAAATAATTGCAGTTTTCCTTCCCAAACCACTTAAGACTTCCAATTACATTTAAAATAAATTCATTCTTCCATAAACCAAAGCAAAGTTGGCCCAATTGATACTGGTAATTTTACTTTATTCACAAAATAACTTTAAACGGTAGACTTGGTTACCTTCAATTATTGTTATTTTGTTCCGTTCTTATTGGGGATACTGTTGTTTTCTTTCAGAAAACCATATCTTAGATTTTAAAGAGTAAACAAGTAAAACAATGTTTAGGCAAAGTGAATTCATGTTTAAAGATCAAGTCCTGCTTTAGACAAAATAGTGCAATGCTTCTAGAATCCCCTGCTCAGACCAAATTCAAAAATTTGAATGATTCAAATTGATTCAGATGCTCAAAACAAGAGATGTTCTAGCAGTTTAAGCCTAACACCATTCTCCTCTACCTGTGAGGGCACTTTGCCTCACAATAGAATAAGGCATATAAGTTAACCATATTCATTGTGTCTGATGAACAACTTTAATTGAACCAAACAATAAGTAGTAATAAAAACTACATTTCTGAGGTGCAGTTACCTTTAAAATAGCAGGCATGGCTACTTGTGTTGAAAATGTCTCTGCGAAGAGCCTGTAGAGGGCTTCCTTCATAAAACATGACCTATTCCTGTATCGGCTCAGTGCTTCTGAAATCTGACTCATATTGGCTCCTCCGGCAACCTGGAAAACAAGGATGTTACCAATAGGTCTCACCATTCACCTTCAAGCACAGGCTTTTAGAGCGTGTCCAGTGTTTGAAACAACAGATTTTCACTTAAATGTTTTAAGAGCTTTACAATCTTGATCTCATTCAATCATAATTCTAGTAGGTAAAAGTTCTTCTCAACCTCATTTCTACATGGTGGGTCCAGAGAGGTGATGTACATTGTTAAATGTAACAAACTAGTTAAGTGGTGGGGCCAGATTCAAATACCATCTCCCTACAACTATATTATAGTTGAGACCGCAATTGAATACTAGCTAGCATGGAAATTCTTAAACAACCAATAAATAACCATGAATGCACATCTTCTAAGTACTCATATAGAATGAATTAGACAATAAAAGACAGGGAAAAGACCACGTAAAATAACTAAGATGAAAAAGGAGTTAACCAGTTATATAATTAATTAATTAATATTAATATAATTCTTCCTTGCTACCACTGAAGTAATAATTTCAGAAAGTCTATATATAGACTTTGGGTCTGGAGGATAATGGTATCCTCCTGATCCAAACCATCAAATCAACAAAGAATGTAGATAAAACTAGATATTACGCAGTTTTCAGCATTCCTGGGTGGTGAAGAAAAGAAGAAAATAAAGGGGTAAAATTCAGGATCCTACAAAGTGAAAAGAAGAAAAACAACCTCTTCTCCACTCCACCATGACCAGTAGTCGCATCACCCATTGAAGAAACATCACATCATTAAATCGACAGAAAAGTGCTTTTGAATTAGGAACCCTGTCAATTAAATGCCAATAAATAAAAAGATTCAAACCAATTCCATAAAAAGCTACTGTAAAAAAATTTTTAAAAAGCAAATCTACACATTTCAGCTGAGAAAAATTCTTCCCATAAACCAACAACAAATCAGAAGAAAATTGTAACACAGCACTTTAAACTGAATTAAATCTTCTTAAGCAGCATGTTAGGATGTGAAAAAATACCTTCAACAGAAAGATGAAACAAGGGATGATTAAACTCAGGGAAAAGACAAAATCATATCAAACAAATAAGTTACAAAGTACCCAAGGAAGAGTAGAGTTGAATAAATATTTAGTAAGGAGAAGAAATGCAAGAAATAAAGAGAATGAAATTTTAAGAAAGAAGAAGTAAAAAGGAATCTAAGATTGAGTGCTTATATAGAAAAAAATAAAGAAGATCCAACACACATATACTTGCAGTTCCTGGGGAAGAAATGAACTAATATTTAAAACTACTACCAAGAAAAACTTTCCAGAAATAAAAAAAAGACCTAAATCAATACACTGAAATAATCCACCAGCTACCTGGGAAAACTGACCCAGATCAAGTCTGAGACATAGCACAATATAAGGATTAAATTTAAAGATAAAGAAAAAATCTTCAGGGTCTTCACATAAAAAGATCAAACAAATTAGAGAATTAGATTGTCATCAGACTTAACAAGCAACACACAAAGCAATATAACAGTGGACAAGCATTTTTAAGAAATAAGGGGAAAAAAAAGGTAAACAAAGGCGTTTATATCCATGCTTGCAACTTCTAGAGAAAGTCTGGACAGTAAATTGTGGTTTAATTCCATAAATTTCAGCTCTTACCACAATAACAGCTGTCCATGCCCCAACCCACCCCCCAGCCACCAGCACATGCTCCTAGAGCTCCCTTGCACTTAGCTTGTGAGAGCCCATGTGGGGAAAATGGACCCTGCCCTCCAAATATCAGGGATCCGTGCTCTGATCACTGCTTGCTGCTTCTGATAACAGGTACAAAGAGGTGAGCAGCCACTGTTGTTGCACTCCCACCCCACCAACTGTTCAAAGCCCCTCTCCCACAGCTAAAGTGACTTCCAGGGGATTTAAAGGGCTGCCCCTTGTTTTCTTTTTCCCCTTTTAGGAGACATTAATGACTATGACATTCAAAACAACTGCATATACAAAGGAAATTCCAAAGTGACTGCACATGCTCAGGAAAAGGCTCAAAAGAGACCTAAAAAGACCTTAAAGTTTATACTGCAGGCTGATCCTCAACACAGACCCAAAATAAAAAACAATAACAAAAGCATCAAACCCCAGGAAAGGAAAAAAACCTGATTTCCAGAGTTGCCATATTATTAGTTTCAAATGTCCAGTTTTCAACAACAAAAACAAATCATAAAGCATATTAAAAAATAGGAAAGCATAGTCCATTCAAAAGGAAAAAGAAGAAAAATCAAAGGACACAGTCCCTGGGGCTTCCCTGGTGGCGCAGTGGTTAAGAATCCACCTGCCAATGCAGGGGACACTGGTTCGATCCCTGGTCCGGGAAGATCCCACATGCTGTGGAGCAAATAAGTCCATGTGCCACAACTACTGAGCCTGCGCTCTAGAGCCCACGAGCCACAACTACTGAGCCCACATGCTACAACTACTGAAGCCCACAAGCCTAGAGCCTGTGCTCCACAACAAGAAGCCACCACAATGAGAAGCACGCACACTGCAACAAAGAATAGCTCCCACTCGCCGCAACTAGAGAAAGCCCGCACACAGCAACAAAGACCCAATGCAGCAAAAAATAAAATAAAATTTAATTAATTAAAAAAAAAGACACTGTCCCTGTAAAAGAACTGACAGCAGCTCTACTCAAGCAAGACTTCAAAACAACTACCTTAAAGATATTCAAAGAACTAAAGGAAAATGTAGATAAAGTCAAGAAAAAGAACGAAAGAGAAAACTCAACAGAGGTAAAAAACCTACAAGGAATCAAAAGAATTCTGGAGCTGAAAAGTACAATAACTGAAATAAAAATTCCCTAGAGGGATTCAAGGCAAATGAATCAACAAACTTGCAGATAGGACAATGGAAATTGTGTTAGAGGAACAGCAATCAAAAAGACTGAAAACAAGGGAACAGAGCCTAAGGAACCTGTGGGATACCATTAAGCAGATCAACATACACACTGCAGGAGTCTTAGAGGAAGAGAGTTAAAGTAGCAGAGAATATTTGGAAAAATATGGCTGCAAACTTCCCAAATTTGATGAAAGACATGAATATAAACATCCAAGAAACTCAAGGAACTCCAAGCAAGATGAACTCAAGAAGACTCACAGTAAGACACATTATAATCAAACTTTCAAAGGCCAAAGACAAAGAATCTTAGAAGCAGCAAGAGAGAAGCAAATCATCACATACGAAGGATCCTCAATAAGATTTTCTGCAGATTTCTCATCAGAAACTTTAGAAGCCAGAAGACAGTAGGCTGGTATGTTCAAAGTGTTAAAAGAAAAAAATTGTCAACCAAGAATCCTATACCCAGTAAAAATGTGCTTCAAAAGTGAGGATGAAGCCAAGACATTTCCATATAAAGAAAAGCTGAGGAAATTCATTACTACTAAACTTGCCCAATGAAAAATGCTCAAGGAAGTCCTGCAGGGTGAAATGAAGGAACACCAGACAGTAACAAGAAGCCATATGAAGAAATAAAATCTCAATAAAGGTAAATACATGGGCAATTACAAAAGCTAGAGATATTTTTTAAATGGTCTGTAACTACACTTTTTTGTTTTTTACATGATTTAAGAAACTAATATGTCTTTTAAAAAACAATTATTAATCTAAAAGCTAGTGTTATTATAACTTTGGTTTATAACTCCAAATTTTGTTTTCTACATAACTTAAGAGATGACTACATTAAAAAGAATTATTATTCTGTGCTTTGGGGCAGACAATGTATAATGATGTAATTTGGGAACATCATCAATTAAAAGGGGTGGGGACAGAGATGTAAAGGAACAGAGTTCTTGTATTTAATTGAAATTAACCTGGTAGAAATTCAAATTAGAGTGTTTTAACTTTAGTATGTTAAATATAACCCCCATGGTAACCACAAAGAAAACAGCTATGGAATATACAAAAAAGGAAATGCCAGAGATGTTTAAACCATCAAAAAAAAGAAAAAAAAAGTCAGTTGAACAAAGAAAACAGTATGTAGGAAATGAGGGACAAAAAAGCTATAAAGCATATAGAAACCAAAGAGCAAAATGACCAAAGTCACTCCTAATCAGTAATTACTTCAAATATAAATGGATCAAACAAACTAAACCCAAAGCTGGCAGAAGGGTAGAAATAATAATTATTAAAGCAACAAAACAGAGAATAGAAAAATAGTAAGAAAACTGATGAAGCCAAAAGTTGGTTCTTTGAACAGATCAATAAAATTGACAAATGAATGGACTAGGAAAAAAACAGAGACTAAGAAAAAAAGAAAGGACTCAAAATACTAAAACCTGAAATGAAAATGAGGACAGAAACATTCAATTCAACAGAAAAAAAAAACAGAATTATGAGTATTATGAACAATTACACCCCAATAAACTGAATAATCCAGATGAAATGGGCAAATTTCTAGATACACAAGACCTAACAAGATTAAATCATGAAGCACAGAAAACTTAAATAGGAAATTGGATCAATAATCAAAAATTTCCCAACAAAGAAAAGCCCTAGTCTGATGGGTTCACTAGTAAATTCTACCAAGTACCTAAGGAAGAATAATGCCAATCCTTTTCAAAGTTTAACAACTGGAGGGACTTCCCTGGTGGTCCAGTGGGTAAGGCTCCATGCTCCCAATGCAGAGGGCCCAGGTTCGACCCTGGTCAGGGAACTAGATCCCACATGCATGCTGCAACTAAGAGTTCACATGCCACAACTAAGAAGTCCTCATGTCACAACTAAGAGTCCACATGCCGCAACTAAACATGCCACAAAGAAGATCTCACGTGCCGCAACTAAGACCTGACACAGCCAAAATAAATAAATAAATATGTATTAAACAAACAAACAACTGGAGCGGGAACACTTCCTAACTCATTCTATGAGGCCAGCATTACCCTGATATCAAAGCCAAAGATGTTACAAGAAAAGGAAACTAGAGATTAATACTTGTTATGAACAGAGATTCAAAAATCGTCAGCAATACACAGCCAAACTAAATTCAGCAGCATAATAAAAGAATTATAAATCATGACCAAGTGGGATGTATTCCTGGAATGCAAGGATGGTTTAACATACCATGGTATATTAAAAATCAATGTAATATACCACATTAACAGAATGAAGGGGAAAAAACCACATGATCATCTTATTTAATGCAGAAAAAGCACTTGACAAAACTCAACACCCTTTCATGGCAAAAACATTCAACAAACTGGGAATAGAAGGAAAGGAAGTTACCTCAACTTAATAAAAGCCATATATAAAAAACCTACAGTGAACATCATACTCAATGGTGAGAGACTGAAATCTTTTAAGACCAGGAACAAGATAGGGATGCCCACTTACACAACTTCTACTGAACACAGTACTGGAAGTTTTAGGCAGAGCAATTAGGCAAAAAATAAATAAATAAATAAATAAATAAATAAAACGCATTCGAATTGAAAAGGAAGAAGTAAAATAATCTATTTGCAGACTGTATGATCTTATATGTAGAAAACCCTGAAGATTCCAACAAAAAACAAAAAAAAACCCTATCTGTTAGAGCTAATAAATGAATCCAGCAAAGTTGCAGGATACACACAAAAATCACTTGCACTTCTATACAATAGTAATGAACAATCTGAAAAGGAAATTATGAAAATAATTCTATTTACAATAATACAATAAAGTACTTCAGAAGTACCAAGGAAATGAAAGACTTGTATAATTGAAAACTACAAAACACTGCTGAGAGAAATTAAAGAAGACATAAATAATGGAAACACATCCCATGATCATGGATTAGAAGACTTAAGATGTACTACCGGGTTTCCCTGGTGGCACAGTGGTTAAGAATCCGCTTGCCAATGCAGGGGACATGGGTTCGAGCCCTGGTCCAGGAAGATCCCACATGCCGCAGAGCAACTAAGCCCATGTGCCACAACTACTGAGCCTGCACTCTAGAGCCCATGCTCCGCAACAAGAGAAGCCACTGCAATGAGAAGCCCACTCGCCACAACTAGAGAAAGCCTGCTCACAGCAATTAAGACCCAACACAGCCAAAAATAAAATAAAATAAATTTATATATTAAAAAATAAGATGTACTACCCAAAGTGATCTACACATTCATGTAATCCCTACCGAACTCCCAACAATCTTTTTTGCAGAAATACAAAAACACCTCCTAAATTTATATGGAATCCCAAGGGAGTCACACATCCTGATTTCAAAACTTACTACAAACCTACAATAATCAAAACAGTGTGGCACTGGCATAGAGACCAAAAGAATAAAGTAGAAAGCCCTAAAGTAATCCCTTGCATATATGGTCAGATGATTTTTCACAAGGGTGCTAAGGCAGTTCAGTGGGGGAAAGGACAGCCTTTTCAAGAAACTGTGCTGAGAAAATTAAATATCCACATGTAAAAGAATTAAGTTGTGAAACCTTACTTAACACCATATTAAAAAAATTAACTCAGGGACTTCCCTGGTGACGCA
Organism: Lipotes vexillifer; assembly: GCF_000442215.2. Taxonomy (NCBI): domain Eukaryota; kingdom Metazoa; phylum Chordata; class Mammalia; order Artiodactyla; family Lipotidae; genus Lipotes; species Lipotes vexillifer. Next base: position 284,921 of record NW_006782254.1, on the reverse strand, counting down.
GTGGTTAAAAATCTGCCTGCCAATGCAGGAGACACGGGTTCGAGCCCTGGTCCGGGAAGATCCCGCGTGCCGCAGAGCAACTAAGCCCATGCACCACAACTACTGAGCCTGTGCTCTAGAACCCGCAAGCTACAACTACTGAGCCCACGTGCCACAACTATTGAAGCCCGCACACCTAGAGCCTGTGCTCTGCAACAAGAGAAGCCACCTCAATGAGAAGCCCATGCACCGCAATGAAGAGTAGCCCCTGCTCACCACAACTAGAGAAAGCCCACACGCAGCCACAAAGACCCAATGCAGCCAAAATTTTTTTTTAAATTAATAGTTTTTAAAAATCTTACAATAAAAAAATCAACTCAAAATGGATCAAAGACTTAAATTTATGACCTAAAACTATAAAACTCTTACAAGGAAACATGGGGCAAAATCTTCACAATATTATACTTGGCAGTGATTTCTTGGATATGACACCAAAGGAACAAGCAACAAAAGAAATGCAGACAAACTGAACTTCATGAACAAAGACAACCCAGAGAATGGGAGAAAATATTTGAAAATCATATATCATAAGGAATTAATATCCAGACTACACAGAGAACTCCTATAACTCAACAACAACAACAAAAAAAACCCCAAGCAACCTGATTTAAAAGTTGGCAAAGGACTTCATCAGACGTTTCTTCAAAGACATACCAATGGTCAATAAGCTTCTTATAAAAGATGCCCAATATCACTGATCAGTATGGAAATGCAAATCAAAACTTCAAGGGATTTCTCTGGCGGCCCAGTGGTTAAGACTCAGTGCTTCCAATGCAAGGGAGCGTCAGTTCAATCCCTGGTCAGGGAATTAAAATGCCACAGGCCGCACAGTACAGCCAAAAAAATAAATAAAATAAAAATTAAAAGGGTTATCCCTGTAAAAAGAAAAAAAAACTTCAATGAGATACCACCTCACATCCATTAGTATGGCTACTACTAAAAAATTTAAAAACAGGGATTTCCCTGGTGGCGCAGCGGTTAAGAATCCACCTGCCAATGCAGGGGACATGGGTTTGATCCCTGGTCTCAGAAGATCCCACGAGCCATGGAGTAACTAAGTCCATGCGCCAAAACTACTCAGCCTGCGCTCTACAGCCCATGAGCCACAACTACTGAAGCCCGTGTGCCCTAGAGCCCGCATGCCACAACTACTGAGCCCACACACCACAACTACTGAGCCCACACACCACAACTACTGAAGCTCACACACTCTAGGGACCACGTGCCACAATTACTGAGCCCGCGTGCTGCAAATACTGAAGCCCACATGTCTAGAGCCTGTGCTCCACAACAAGAGAAGCCACTGCAATGAGAAGCCTGGGCACCGCAACAAAGAGTAGCCCCCCGCTTGCCACAAATAGAGAGAAAGCCTGTGTGCAGCAACAAAGACCCAACCCGGCCGAAAATAAATTTAAAAAAAAATTTTTTAAGTCTCTTTTAAAGGCTATTTACAATAGGCAGGACATGGAAGCAACCTAAGTGTCCATCGACAGATGAATGGATAAAGAAGATGTGGCACATACATACAATGCAATATTACTCAGCCATAAAAAGAAACAAAATTGAGTTATTTGTACTGAGGTAGATGGACCAAAGTCTGTCATACTGAGTGAGGTAAGTCAGAAAGAGAAAAACAAATACCGTATGCTAACACAAATATATGGAACCTTAAAAAAAAAAAAAAAAAAGGTTCTGGAGAACCTAGGGGCAGGAGGAATAAAGACACAGATGTAGAGAATGAACTTGAGGACATGGGGAGGGGGAAGGGTACGCTGGGATGAAGTGAGAGAGTGGCATGGACATATATACACTACCAAATGTAAAATAGCTAGCTAGTGGGAAGCAGCCGCATAGCACAGGGAGATCAGCTCGGTGCTCTGTGTCCACCTAGAGGGGTGGGATAGGGAGGGTGGGAGGGAGACGCAAGAGGGAGGGGATATGGGGATATATGTATACATATAGCTGATTCACTTTGTTATATAGCAGAAACTAACACATCATTGTAAAGCAATTATATTCCAATAAAGATGTTAAAAATTTTTTTTTAATGTCTCTGCTAACCTTTAAAAAATAAAAAATTTAAAATTCAAAAACAGAAAATAATATGTTGGCAAGTATGTGAAGAAAATGGAAGATCTGTGCACTGTTACTGGGAATGTAAAATTGTACAGCTGCTGTAGAAAACAATATGGCAGTTCCTCAAAAAATTAATAGAATTACCATAAGATCTAGCAATTCCACTTCAGGATATATACCAAAAGAATTAAAAGCAGGGTCTTGGGAGTTCCCTGGTGGCCTAGTGGTTAGGATTCTGGGCTTTCACTGCTGTGGCCCATGTTCAATCCCTGGAACTGAGATCCCTCAAGCTGTGTGGCACAGCAAAAAAAAAAGGCAGGGTCTCGAAGAGATATTTGTATACCCATGCTTGTAACAACATTATTCACAATTACCAACACAGCCAAAACATGGAAGCAACCCAAGTATTCATCGATGATAAACAGACAAGCAAAATGTGGTAAACACATAATGGATGTTATTCAACCTGAAAAAGGCAGTATGTCACAACATGGATGAACCCTGAGTACACTATGCAAAGTGAAATGAGCCAGTCACAAAAAGACAAGTACTGTATGATTCTACTTATATGAGGTAGTTAGAATAGTCAAAATCATAGAGACAAAAGTAGAATGGGAGTTGTCAGGGTCCAGGGAGACGGGGTAATGGGAGTTAGTGTTTAATGGGTATAGAATTTCAGCCTTACAAGATGAAAAGAGCTATGAAGATGAATGGTGGTGACGGTTGAACAAAATTATGAATGTAGGTAAAACCACTAAACTATACACTTAAAAAAGATTAAAATGATAAATGTTATGCTATATGTATTTTACCATTCCCTCCCAAAAAATGGGAACATGAACTAACACAGGGTGATTTCCAAGACATACTGCTTAGCAAAAAAAAGCAAAGTGTAGAGTACATATACTATGCTACCTATTGTGTAAGAAGAGGAAATTTAAAAACCTAAATATATGTGCTTAGTACTTTGACTATACTCTCAGTCAAGAGGGAAAAGAAAGAACTGCAAACACATCAATTTTTTTTAGTAGGTTTGTGTTTCAAAGTAGTATAGGTGTGGGACTTCCCTGGTGGTGCAGTGTTTAAGACTGCGCTCCAATGCAGGGGGCCCGGGTTCAATCCCTGGCCAGGGAACTAGATCCCACATGCATGCCACAACTAAGAGTTCACATGCCACAACTAAGGAGCCAGACACCCACAGCTAAGGAGCCCTCCTGCTGCAACTAAGACCCGGCACAACCGAATAAATAAATAAATAATGTAAAAGAAAAAAACAAGTACTATAGGTGTAGCAACTCTGAAACTATTTTATATGTGTTGTAGGATTAAGCAAATGTGCTGACGCTTTTGAGAGCCAAAGTTCTCAGTGTGGGAAAGAGAGATACAAATACAGAATGTGGAAGGGCAAAGAAGAGTGTGAGGATGGTCACTTGGAAGTATCACTTTTAAACTTACTTCATCTGTTTCTTGGCTCTGTTTGCTGAAAGGGCTTAAAAACACATCTAGTGCTCAGATATTGGTTTCCTCCTAAAAGGAACCAGGGCTTCTGGGAGAAATGTCTAATTCCAAGGCCAAAACAGAGAAGTATAAGAAGCCTAGAACATCTTGGTTTGCCAGAAAGTAAACAAGTACTCAAAATAATAACAACAACAAAAATGGGGGCATGTAAAAACTGACATGGGAGCTCTCATTGGCCAACCTGTGACAAATTGAGCATCAAAATAATTAAGAAGAGTAATGAATTATAAATCACTGAAAACATCAGGAATCAATGAGTCCACATTGAGGATACGTTAGACTTGCTAAATGTAGAAAGAGCTGGAGTTGGAAAATCACCACTTTGCAACCACTGCAGTAAAGATTGGTTCAGGTAAGAAACATCGATGGATGCTGTATCTAGATCAGAAAGTTTGATGAGGACCAGGATATTGGCATAGTCTTCTAATATCTTATATATTGCTTATTAGTTTCAAGAGGAATAGTATTACCTATGTAGTGTAGGAACAATACAACAGTATATAGATAATATTTTATCTGCACCTGGTTATTTTACCTAGTACCTGAACAATACTTTGACCAAGTGATGAAAAGTAACTTCACTAATGAGTGGCACTGTGTGCTTCCTGTTGTAATATACTTGGGAAGGACACAACATCCCTTATGTGGTATTCCGGGCAGAGATGGGAGAACCTGAATATAATTATGAGGAAGCATCAGACTAACCCCAAATGAGGAGTATTCTTCAAAAAAGCCAACGAAACAATGCTGGTCTGTATTCTTCAAAAATATCAATGTAACAAAGGACAGGAAGGACTAAGGAACTCTTCTAGTTTAAATTATAAAGAAATATGACAACTGAATGCAGAAGTAATCCTGGACTAAAAGGAAAAATATTTTATAAAGGGCATTACTGGGATAATATATATAGTAGATTATATAAAAGTATTGCATCAATGCTAAATTTCCTGAAATTTGAGCCTATCCTTGCTCTACGATATACAAACTAAAGTATGTTAAGGGGCAGAGGGGCATGATGCATGCAACCTACCCTCAAGAAAAAAACTCTGTGCGTGTGTGTGTGTGCACGTGTGTGTACACGTGCATGCAGAGATAAAATATGAAAAAACAAATTTGGAAAAATGTTTAAAGTTAGTGATCTGCAAAGTTAAAACCTATTTCAAAATAATTTTTCAACTACTATACATAGATCAAAGACCTACACATTATTAAGAATCTAAACGCTGGATACATTCTAAAATTTTTTAAAGTTTTGTGATCATCCAGATGTAAGAGCTGAAAGAGAAACAAAGGATAAGCCATAGTAAGGCTAAGCAGAAGACCAGATAGCTGTTGCATCACCCTCTCTCTCCAGGGCTTCCTATAGATGTCATTACAAAACAATCCTCAAAAGGGATTCTTGCTACGCCCCACCAGTGGATCAACAAGGGTTTCTTAGCAAATGAAAATGTTACATGGCTTTTAATACTAATGGCGGGTGCCCTTTCCACCCATTTTAAAGCAATTAAGTACACGTTGCCCACTCTAACATTGGGTGCAGAAAATAACACATACTTGTTCTGTTAGGTTTTCACTAACACTTAATTTTATCCATTTTAATTTAAGCAAACTTTTGATTAACCCAAACAAAAATACTTAGTATATTTTGCATCTGATTCGAGCAATACATATTTCTCTTAAATATAAGATTTTCTGAAACACATCTTTTAAACTTACCATACCTTACACTCCACGTTAAGTCTAGATTAAGATCTTTAGAGTTTCTTAGTACTAGGAAGATTATGGTCTCTCCTCTCCATCCCCACAATATCCAACACTGTATATAAGGCATAATTTAAAATTTTCAAAATAAACTAAACTTACATGTATACCAGGTAAAGTTTACTGAAAGAAAACTTCTCTCATTTTCTTTTGGTGTACCCACTTTGACAGTATCTTAACTACATGCATAATCTGTCTACCACTTGTCCAATATTACTGTATATATCAGGAGTTGATGTGTTAAAATCTATTTTTTTAATCACTGTTGTCTTTTGATCATTGTGACGCTAATGCCATTAATCTGAAACTGGCCTAGGTGTTCATTCATGGTAAACAATTCTCTACTATACACATTTAATTTGAAAGTTCAAATTATCTATTTGTAGCTTAATGATGTAACTGATGGCTTCCACCTTCATTAACAAGCCAGAAAATTAAAAGGACTTTAAAATACAACAATTGCTATTTTCAAATCAAAAGAATAAAATTGTGAAAACTAATGACTGTAAATCACTTTTCTCTCTCACCCTAGGAAAAATTACATAAGCTATAATTATTTTTTTAAAGGGGTTCTTTTAAAGTGGTGGTTCTGAACCTTGGCTGAACAATAGAATTACATGCAAGCTTTCAAAATCTCGATGCCCAGAACAAGTCCCAGACCAATTAAATCAGAATCTCTGGGGAATGGGACACAAGCATCAGTGTATTTTAAAGCTTCCAAAGTGTTTACAATGTACAACTGAGGTAGAAAGCCACTGTTTTAAAAGAGAAATATTCTAGGACATAAATATTTAAATATATGCTGCTTTAAAAACAGCACCATGAGAGGCTATAAACATATTCCAGCAGTGTTCAATATTTTTTACTTAAGACTCTTTTAAAAATTGCTTTTTGTCATACCTTCACCAAAAATGGTGTTAGGCATATTGATCACCTGCCTTATTCATTATATTTAGCTGTTACTAGAGGTGAAAACACTAGTTTTAGAGTCACAAAGACCAGGATACAAGTCCCAGCTCTATCATTTAATACTTCTATGACTGTGGATAAGTAGCTTAACTTCCCTGAGCTTCCATTTCCTCATCCATAAAAAAAACAATGTGCATGACATCTGGCACATAAGAGGTAATGTATAAATGGCTCTGCTTATCATTATCAAACCAGACTAGAAGATGTGGAGGCTAGGACTGTATCTTGTTTAAGGTTATATTTTCACAACCTACCACACAGTAGCTACGCAATAATTCTTAATTAAGCTCCTTAAGAATTTTTTAATCTGTCTTTGTAACCCTAATGCCTAGTACAGATTCTGATATACAACAAAAACTTTAAAATGTTTTGAACAAATGAAACAAACTTATTTCAGTAAAGAACAAACCCTCAAGTCTTGCGCTGTAGCAAAGAATTCAGAATAACCAGCATCCGTAGCCAATAGTCCCACAAACTGCATCGCAGGCCGCTGCTGTATAAACAGTTCTACAGCTTCATCAGTGATGCAACTGCCCCCAGAAATGTCCAGTGACACAATGTTAGGCAGAATATCCTTCTGCTGTAGCAAATGAAAAGCTAGATCTGACTTGAGTTGCCTGTGATCAGAAATATCAAGGTGAAGCAGACATTTAAGTTCTCTAATGACTGCGAGAATCTGTGGCTTGGTCATGGTCAGGCATTTTAGATAGTGCATTGTGAGAGATCTGAGTCGATCCTTACAGGTAAGGAGTGCAGAGATGTTAGTGACCAGAGTATTTGAGATATCCAAGCTTTCCAGTCTGGGTAACTGAGAAACATTAGCCAGGTCTTCACTATGAAAACAAACACTGAAAACACTTAAGATGCGAAGACCAGTGAGCTGACCAAAGAACAACAGTCTTGAATTTCGAGGGATGCTTGTTGAGTCCAACAGGAGACATCGGAGGTTTTGCTGGATCCAGCTATTGCTGCAGAGTCCACTTAGGATGTCTGGAATTGAGAGGTCAGTGTGTACTGCAGTAGCATCCAGTTCAATGAGTTTGTGATGGCAGAAGGCTTTTATGAATGCAGCTGTAGATATCTTAGCTTTTTGAATATTGACCAGCTTCAGTTTCATTTGGTTGCCTCGGAAAATGCTTGCCGTTCTATCAGTCAGCTTGCCTATAAGAGAACCAGAACCAGCTTGTAATAACAACTAAATCTCATGCCTTTTCCAGGAGGTGTTATGGCCAAAGAACTTTGACAGATGCTAATAATAACAACAATAATGACCTACATTTACCGCTTACTCTGTGCCAAGCACTGTTCTAAACCCTTTACTCAAATTATCTCATTTACTCTTTACAATAACACCATAAAAGAACTATGATTATTACTATCTTATAGCCGAGGAAACTCAAGCTTAAAGAGGTTAAGTAACTTGCTCAAGGTCAAAATGTGTGGCAGAATCAAGAATCAAAACCAGTTTGACTCCAGAGCCCACAGTTTTAACCACAGCAATCTTGTTCACAGAAAAAAAAAGAACAAAATAAAAGAGGTAGGTAAGTATAGGGTATATAATATGAAAACAGCACTAATGACTACTTTTAACCAAATTAGTGCACAGCCTTTGGTAAGTCACTTACCTCTCTAGGCCTCATTTTCCTCATCTGTAAAATGAGTGGGTTATACTAGATTTCATTTAGAAACGATTTACTAAGCATCTTCTATGTGTGAGGTCCCATGTTAAGTAATAGGCTCACAAGGTAGACACCTGTGACCATAAAGAATTCAGTCTAGGAAGCATGTCAGGCAAATAAATTATTATAATAATGTATTATATCCAATGGTGATTCATACCAGGTATTGAATTAATACAAATGAGGTTAACATCAGGGAAGGTTTTTAAGATGGAATATCAGTTTCCCAGGGTGAAGGTGAAGGGTGGAAGAACATGCCAAAGACATAGGGGCACAGAACAACAGATTTTTCAGAATGACCCTAAGTAGATCAGTGCTACTGGCCCATAGCGTACAAGGGGAAGCATGGCTGGAAATGAAAATGGAGAGGGAGGTAAAAGGCAGATGGGCCTGTAAACAAAGCTAGGAAACTCAGACATTTACCCTATAAACAATAATGAACAACTCAATAAGCAAAAAAAAAGAATGGTCATAATTATTTTTTTAGAAAGACCAATTATGTGATAATGTAAAAGAATTAGGATGGTATTTGATGGGAATGAGATGGGGCAAGAGATTATTAATGATTTTAATGATGAGAAATGAAAGTTTAAACTGACAGAACATGGTAGCTGAATGGACTAGGGGAAAGAACTGAGGAAAAAGGTGTATAAGATGATTCACAAGTTCCCAGTTTGAGTTGGGCTGTGCTACTAAGATAGGAAAAAGGAAACCCCAATATTCAAGGCTTTGAGAAGGAACTTATTACATTTATTCAACAAATATCAAGTGCTCAAGGTATGCAAAGTGCTATGCTACATGCTGAGAATGGTGAATGAGATAGACATGGCTCCTGCCATCTTGGGGTTTATTTACATCCTAGAAGGAGAACACAGATACAAAAGAATATAAAACAAGCAGAATACTACTAACATTAAAAATGTAGTCAGTGTTCTAAAGGAAACAAACAAGACAAGAATATAATATAGGGGTGGGGAAAAGGAGGAGGAGGACAAGAATCTTCTGTCTCTCGGTGAGGTACGAGGAGGCGACATTTAAGCTGAGACCAAAAGGATATGAAAAGCAAAGGCAGCTGTCATTCCAGACATGAGGAGCTAAGACCTGATATGGGAAAGAGCTTGGCTTTTTCTGTGAAATGAGAGAAAAGCAGTGTGACTGAAGCATAGTTGGTAAAGGGGATACCAGCATCTGACAGGTTAGAGACAGAGGCAAGAGTCAGACCTTACAGGCCAGGTTAAATAATTGGCATTTTATCCTAAGTACAAGGAGAAGCCTTTAAAGCGTGGCAGAGGTGTAGACAGATCTGATTAAGGCATAAGAGGACTGCTCTCTGCCGTGTGGCAGAGCTTGGCGAGGGGCAGAATTGAGGTAAGGACACCATCTGGGAGACCAGGAGAGAAGTAAGAGAAAGGTGTCAATGACAGGGGCTAGGAGGAAAAGAACGTTTGAGATATGTTGTTGTTGTTGTTGTTGTTGTTGTTTTGTGATACGCGTGCCTCTCACTGTTGTGGCCTCTCCCGTTGCAGAGCAACAGGCTCCGGATGCGCAGGCTCAGCGGCCATGGCTCACGGGCGCAGCCGCTCCGCGGCATGTGGGATCTTCCCGGACCGGGGCACGAACCCGTGTCCCCTGCATCAGCAGGTGGGCCCTCAAACACTGTGCCACCAGGGAAGCCCAAGAGATATGTATTTTGAAGACAGAAAATGTGTCAACAGAATCAAGGGTAGAGGGAGGAGGAATGAAAAATGACTCCTAAGTCACTGAACAACTAGGAAGATTTGGAGATGGGAGGACATGGCAGTGTAGCAGATCCTGTGATGGGACACCAGATCACATTTAAAGATAAAGGACTTACTACTTGAGCTTCTGGGAATGCCACCAACTGAGAGCCCTCATCTATGGGGACTGCATCAGCTGAAAAGAATGGTCATACCACTTTCCCAAGACTGTTTTGGGAGGTATAAAGATCCAGCCCTCACGCCCTAATGCAACACAGATCTGAGCAGTTATTCCACTTTCAGGACTTCCCATAAGATCAGCCGAGGTCTTCTCAGTTCTACATATTTTAAATCTAAAAGACTGAAGCATAAACATTTGGAATTAATCAGCATAGAGACAGTATTTAAAACCATGGGAATGGATGACATGAAAATGTAAGAAGAAGAGGAACAAGGACCAAGTACCAAAAAGCATCTACGTTTAAGATCAAATAGCAGAATGAGGAATAATAGCCATGATAATAACTAACCGTTTTTGAATGTTCTGAACATTTTAGATATACTAACTCCCTGAATCCTCATAAAACCCAATGAAGTATGTATTATTATTAGTCATACTTTACAGATGAGATGAGGCATAAGGAACTTAAGTAACTGGCCCATGGAAATGGTGGCAAACCCAAATAGTCTGGCACCAAAGCCAGAACTCTTACCCTTTCTGTACTACCCTTCAAGGGAAGCTAGATGAGCAGACAGATAAGCAGCAGCCACTGAGGTAGAAGAAAACCAAAAGAATATGATGATTCAGCAGCCCAGAGAAGAGTTATAAGATACGTAAGAGGCACCCTGGATATGTGGTTCTGGAGCTTAGAATAAAGACCTGCACTGGAAAATCTGGGAAATTCAAGTAGAAGTGGTAGCTAAACCAAACAAAACTACCCAGGTAGTGTACAAAGTGAGAAGGGTACCCAAGACAGAAACTTGAGGAACATAAAACATTTAACGTATATACGGAGAAACAGAGGCATACAAACGAAATTGTGGAATAGTAACCAAGGATAAAATAAAAAAACAGAAAAACAAAGTACTCTAAGCCAGGAAAGTTGAGAGTAATAAACATTAAGTCATACATACAAGAACCCCTCATGATTTAATAAATCTAGGAAGGTAACAATCATCTATGGCCACCAAAAGTGAAAAACAACCAGGCAATCAGACTTTATTAACACCCTTAAGTATAGGGCACTACCAAACATCAAACCTGAATCTGATCAAGCCTCTACCTCTAATTTCCAATTTATAGGAATCACAAGGATCAGAGAAACATGTCAAATCATTGCAGTCAAACAATGGTAAAGTCCAGATTGTAGGACACTTTACAAAACAAATGAGCAGTTTCTCTAAAAAAAAAAAGAAAATAACTGGAAAATCCCAAAATACATGGAGATTAAACAACACACTTCTAAATAACATGAGTCAAAGAAAAAATGTGAAGAGAAACTGAAAAATATTTTGAATTAAATGAAAATGAAAACACAACTTATCAAAATCTATGGGATGCAGCGAAGTCAGTGCTTAGAGGGAAAGTTATAGCCCTGAATGCATGTATTAGAAAAGAAAGATCTAAAATCAATAATCTAAGTTCCCATTTTAGGAAACTAGAAAAAGAAGAGCAAATTAAATTCAAAGTAAGCAGAAAAAATGAAATAAGAATTAGAGCAGAGGGAGTAACATCAGCAACATGGCAGAGTGAAACACTACCATGGTCTCTCCCCTTCAATCTACAACCAATAAAACATCCATCCACAATGCACATACAAACAGCTCATACAACTCAGTATCAAAAAAACAAATAACTCGATTTTAAAATGGGCAAAGACCTGAAAAGACATTTCTCCAAAGACATGCATATGCCCAACATGAAAAGATGCTCAACATCCCTAATCACCAGGGAAATGCAAATCAAAACCACAATGAGATGTCACCTCATACCTGTCAGAACGGCTATCATCAAAAAGAACACAAATAACAAATGTTGGTGAGAATGTGGAGAAAAGGGAACCCTCATATGCTGTTGGGTGGGAATGTAAATTGGTACAGCTACTGTGGAAAACATCATGGAGGTTTCTCAAAAAACTGAACTACCATATGACCAGCAATTCCACTCCTGGGTATATATCCGAAGAAAAAATGAAAACACTAATCTGAAAAGATACATACACCCCAATGTTCATAGCAGCATTATTTCCAACTACCAAGATACAGAAGCAGGGCTTCCCTGGTGGCGCAGTGGTGAAGAATCCGCCTGCCAATGCAGGGGACACGGGTTTGATCCCTGGTCCAGGAAGATCTCACATGCTGTGAAGCAACTAAGCCCGTGCACCACAACGACTGAGTCATCACTCTAGAGACCACAAGCCACAACTACTGAAGCCCATGTGCTTAGAGCCTGTGCTCCGCAGTGAGAAGCCACCACAATGGGAAGCCCATGCACTGCAACAAAAAGTAGCTCCTGCTCTATGCAACCAGAGAAAGCCCACGCGCAGCAATGAACACCCAACGCAGCCAAAAATAAATAAATAAAATTAAAAAAAAAAAAAAGACATGGAAGCAACCGAAGTGCCCATCAACAGATGAATGGATACCAGCCTTACAACAAATGTTAAATGAACTTCTCTAGGTGGGAAACACAAGAGAAAAAGACCTACAAAAACAAACCCAAAATAATTAAGAAAATGGCAACAGGAACATACATAAAGATAAAGAGATAAAGAATGTGTGTGTGTGTGTGTGTGTGTGTGTGTGTGTGTGTGTGTGTGTGTGTGTGTGTGTGTATAACATTTATATTTATATATTACATTTTTATATATAATTTTTATATTTATATATTTTATATATTTATATTTACATAAAATGGAATACTACTCAGCCATAAAAGAGAACAAAATTTGCCCATTTGCAGCAACATGGATGGATTCAGAAAGCATGATGCTAAGTGAAATAAGTCAGACAAAAAAAGACAAATACTGTAAGATATCACTTGTATGTGGAACTTAAAAAAAATACAGCAAACTAGTGAATATAACTGAAAAGAAGAAGACACACAGATACAGAGAACAAACTAGTGATTACCAGTGTGTGTATGTGGGCAATAATAGAGGTAGGGGACTGGGAAGTACAAACTACTGGTGTAAGAAAGGCTACAAAGATGTACTGTACAACACAGTAAATATAGCCAATATTCTATAATAACTGTAAATGGACTGTAACCTTTAAAAATTATATACAAATTTGAAAATTAAAAAAATAAAGAGGATGAATGATGTACCAAAAAAACCCTATTATCAAAATGGCAAGAAATAAGTACTGGGAACAGTGTATGGGAACCCTCATATACTGTTAGTGGGAATGTAGATTGGTGCAGTCACCATGGAAAACAGTATGGAGAGTCCCACAAAATTACAAACAGAACTGCCATATAATCTAGCTATCCCACTTCTGGGTAGTTATCAAAAAAATACAAAAACATTAATTCAAAAAGATACATGCACCCCTATGGTCATTGCAGCATTGTTTACAATAACAAAGACATGGAAACAATCTAAGTGCCCATCAACAGATGAATGGATAAAGAAGATGCGGAATATATACAATGGAATACTACTCAGCCATTAAAAAAAATGAAATCTTAGCATTTCTGACAACATGGATGGACCTTGACGGTATTATGCTCAGTGAAATTAGTCAGAGAGAGAAAGACAAGTATCATATAATTTCACTCTTATGTGGAATATAAACAAACAAAATATGAAAAACTAAACCAAACAGAAACATGCAGATAGAAAAAACACAGTAGTGTTTATCAGGAAGAAGTGGAGGGGAGGGCAAAACAGGTAAAGGGGATCAACTGTATGGTGACAGAGGACACTAAATTTTTGGTGGTGGGTACACCGTATTTCTATAAAGAAGTAGAAATATATTCTGTACATGTAAAACTAATAATGTTATAAACCAATGTTACCTCAGATCAATAAAGGAAAATCAATAAAACCGTAAGCTGCTTCTTTGACAAGACCAATAAAATCAGTAAGACTCTAGCCAGACTAAAATAAAGAGATAAATTACTAATATCAGAAATGAGAGAGAGGACATCACTACAGATCTCATGGACATTAAAAGGATATGATGGGGCTTCCCTGGTGGCGTAGTGGTTGAGAGTCCGCCTGCCAATGCAGGGGACACGGGTTTGTGCCCTGGTCCGGGAAGATCCCACATGCCGCGGAGCGGCTGGGCCCGTGAGCCATGGCCGCTGAGCCTGCGCATTCGGAGCCTGTGCTCCGCAAGGGGAGAGGCCACAACAGTGAGAGGCCTGCGTACCACAAAAAAAAAAAAAGGATATGATGAGCTTCCTTGGTAGTGCAGGGGTTGAAAAGCCACCTGCCAATGCAGGGGACATGGGGTCGAGCCCTGGTCTGGGAAGATCCCACATGCCGCGGAGCAGCTAAGCCTGTGCACCACAACTACTAAGCCTGCACTAGGGCCCGCGTGCCTCAACTACTGAGCCCATGTGCCACAACTACTGAGCCTGCACTCTAGAGCCCATGAGCCACAACTACTGAGCCTGCATGCCACAGCTATTGAAGCCTGAGCGGTTGGAGCCCGTGCTCCACAGCAAGAGACGCCACCACAATGAGAAGCCCGTGCACCGCAACGAAGACCCAATGCAGCCAAAAATAAATAAATTTATTAATTTTTTAAAAGAAGGATATGAAAGGAATACTATGAACAGCTCTATGCCCACAAGTTTGATAACCTAAATTAAATGGACCAACTCCGTGAAAGGCACAATCTACCAAAACTCACACAAAAGAAATAGACAATGTGAATGGATCTGTATCTGTTAAAGAAATTGAATCAATAATTAATAACCTTCCAAAACAAAAAGCACATGGATGGGTTCACTGGTGAATTCTACCAAACATTTAAGGAAGAAATTGTACAAGTTCTCTACAATTTCTTTCAGAGCATAGTAGCACAGTGGATACCTCCTAACTCATTCTTTGAGGCCAGCATTACCCTAACACCAGAACCACAGAGCACCTGGGACTTTCCTGGTGGAACAGTGGATAAGACTCCACACTCCCAAGGCAGGGGGCCCAGGTTCAATCCCTGGTCAGGGGACTAGATCCCACATGCATGCCGCAACTAAGAGTTTGCAAGCCACAACTAAGGAGCCTGCCTGCTGCAGCTAAGACCTGGTGCAACCAAATAAATAAAAAATAAAAATAAAATAAAAAACAAACCACAGAGCTACTATGAAAGAAAACTATAGACCAATATCTCTCATGAACACAGATGCAAAAATCCTCAACAACAACAAAAAAACCTCAACAAAATATTAGCAAATCAAATCCAACAATGTATTTTTTCTTGGGATTGGGGGGCTGCATTGGGTCTTTGTTGCTGCACACGGGCTTTCTCTAGTTGCAGCGAGCAGGGGCTGCTCTTCGTTGCAGTGCACGGGTTTCTCATTGCAGTGGCTTCTCTTGCTGCAGAGCACAGGCTCTAGGCATGCAGGCTTCAGTAGTTGTGGCAAGCGGGCTAAGTAGTTGTGGCTCATGGGCTCTAGAGCACGGGCTCAGTAGTTGTGGTGCACAGGCTGTGGGATCTTCCCAGACCAGGGCTCAAACCCATGTCCCCTGCATTGGCAGACAGATTCTTAACCACCGTGCCACCAGGGAAGTCCCAACAATGTATTTTAAAAGTACATGTATATCCTATTTAGCATGAATAACAAAAAGGATTAAAAAACTATTTTCTATACAGAAAAACTACAAAAGATTGACAGTGAAATAGAAGATTAAAACAATTATAAACCAACTAGATCTAACAGAAATCTACAGAACTCACCCAATAATGGCAGAATATATATTCTTCTCAAATGCACTTGGAACAGTCTCCAAAATAGAGCATATATTGGGCCAAAAAACAAATCTCAATAAATTTTTTAAAACTGAAATAAAACAAAGTATGTTTTCAAAGTACAGTTAAATGAATTTAAAAATCAATAACAAAGAAATCTGGAAATTCAAAAGTATTTGGAAATTAAACAATACATTCCTTAAAACCCAGTGGGTCAAAGAAGAAATCAAAAGGGAAAAATCAGAAAATAATTTGAGATGAATGAAAAATAAAGACAACATACAAAAACTTACAGGATGCAGCTAAAGCAGTGCTTGAAGGAAATTTATAGCTCTAATTGCATATATTTTAAAAAGAAGCTCTCAAAACAATAACCTAAACTTCTACCTTAAGACACAGGAAAAAGAAAAGCAAACCAAACACAAAATGAGCAGGAGGAAGAAAATAATAAAAATTATGAGAATTAATGAAATGGAGGACAGAAAAGAAAATAAAGTAAAAAAAAAAAAATCAATGAAATCAAAAGATGGTTTTTGAAAAGATCAATAAAATTGACAAAACTTAGCTCTACTGACCAAGAAAAAAAGAGAACTCAAATTTCTAGAATGAGAATTGAAAGGGACAGAACTACTGACCTTGCAGAAATAAAATGAATTGTAAAGAAATATGAACAGACTGTATGCTGATAAATCAGATAATTTAAATGAAATGGATAAGTTCACAGAATAACACAAACTACCAAAGCTACTGAAGAAGAAACAGACAATATGAATAGACCTATAACAAGTAAATAGATTGAATTCATCATCAAAAAACTATCTACATATAGAGGCCAAGAGGGCTTCACTATTGAATTCTACCAAACATTTAAAGAAGAATACATACCAATTCTTCACAAATTCCTCTTAAAAAAAAAAAAAAAGAGAACACCTCCCAATTCATTGAGGCCAGTTTTATCCTGATGCCAAAAATCCATATAAAGACATGACAAGAACAGAATATCACAGACCAAAATCCTTTTAAATTATGGATGCAAAAATCTTCAGCAAATTACTAGCAAACTGAATCTAGTAATAAACAAAAAGATTTATACAATGTGACCAAGTGGGATTTATCCCAGAAAAGAAAGGATTAACATCCAAAAGCAAATTAATGTAATACACTACATTAAAAGAATAAAAAACAAAACCCACGTGAACATTTCAACAAATGCAGAAAAAGCCAACACCCTCTTCCTGATGAATACATTCAACAAACTAAAACAGAAGGGAACCTCCTCAGCCTGTTAAGGTCAATTACAAAAAACCCAAAGCTAAAATAACTCTTAATGGTAAAAGACTAGATGCTTTCCCTCTAAGACCAGGAAATGAAAAGGGTGAATGTTTCAATACTTCAACTTTGTATTGGAGGTTCTAGCCAGGGAAGTTGGACAAGAAAATCAAATAAAAGGCATCCAAACTGGAAAGGAAGAAGTAAAACCATTTCCATTTGCAGATGACATGATCTTGTATACAGAAAATTCTAAGAAATCCTTTAAACTATTAGAACACATAAATCAGTTCAGCAAGTTTCCAGGGTATATGATTAACATAAAAAATCAATTGTAGGGACTTTCCTGGTGGTCCAGAGGTTAAGACTCCGTGCTTTCAATGCAGGGGGCACAGGTTTGATCCCTGGATGGGGAACTAAGATCCTACATGCCACACAGCACAGCCTAATAAAAATTTTCAAAATAATTTTAAAAAATCAATTGTATTTCTGTACACTAAAAATGAACAATCCAAAAATGAAATTAAGAAAGCAATTGTGTAACTTCATCAAGAATAAAATTTTAGAAATAAATTTAACAAAGATGTAAACTTATACCCATAAATTAGAAAACATTGTTGAAATAAAGATCTATTTTAAATAAATAGAAAGCTCTCTCATGCTCATGTATTAAGGATTTCAGATTGTTAAGATGGTAAAACATTGGTGAAAATAACTAAAGATGATCTAAATAAATAGAAAGACATCATATTCATGGATCAGAAGACTTAATGCTGTTAGGATGGCAATAATCCCCAAATTGATTATACATATTTGATGTAATTCCTATTCAAATCCCAGCTGGACTGTTTGTAGAAACTGACAAGTCAGTTCTCAAATTCACATGAAAATATCAAGAACCCAGAATAACCAAAACAATCCTGAAAAAGGTGAACAAAGTTGGAAGACTCACACTTAACAATTTCAAAACTCACTACAAAGCGAACAGTAATCAAGCTACTTGGTACTGACATAAGGATAGACACATCAATCAATGGAATAGAATTGAGAGTACAAAAATAAACCCATACATCTATGGTCAACTGATTTTCAACAAGGATGCCAAGACTATTCAACACAAAAAAAGAACAGCCTTTTTAACAAATAGTGCTGGGACAACTGTATAGCCACGTGCAAAATAATGAAGCTGGACCATTACACCTCACGCCAAAAATTATTTCAAAATGGACCAAAGTACTAAACATAAGAGTGAAAGCAATGAAACTCTTAAAAGAAAATATAGGTGTAAAATCTTTAGGACTTCACAATGGCTTTGGCAATGGATTCTTAGATATGATACCAAAAGCATAAGTAACAAAAGATAAATTGGACTTCATCAAAATTAAAAACTTTTGTGAGTAAAAGGACACTATCAACGAAGTGAAAAGACAATCTATAGAATGGGAGAAAATAACTGCAAACCATGTTTGATGAGGGACATATCTTACAACTCAATAATAAAAGACAAATAACCTAATAAGAAATAGGCAAAAAATCTGAATAGAGCCTTCTCCAAAGAGAATAAAGAAATGGCCATCAAGGACATGAAAAAATGCTCAATATAATTAGTCACTAGGGAAATGCAAAGCAAAATCACAATAGATGCCACTTCACATCCACCAGGATGGCTACCAAAAAGTCAGATAACAAGTTTTGGTGAGGATGTGGAGAAATTTGAACTCTTGTTAACACTGCTGGTGGGAACATAAAACAATGCAGCCACCTTGGAAAAGAGTTTGGAAGTTCCTCAAAAAGTTAAACACAGAGCTACCATTTAATCCAGCAATTCCACTCCTGGGTATACACCCAAAAGAAATAAAAACATATGCCCACACACAAATGTGTACACTAATGTTTATAGTAGCATTATTTATAATAGCCAAAATGTAAAAACAACCCAATGTTCATCAACTGAGAAATGAATAAAAAGGGGTATATCAATACAGTGGAATATTATGCAGCCATCAAAATTCAGTAGTGATTGATGTTACAACATGGATGAACCTTGACAATACTATGTTGAGTGAAAGAAGCCAGACACAAGAGGCCACATGTTGAATGATTCCATTTATATTAAATGTTCAGAAAAGGCAAATCCATACAGGTAGAAAGTAGATTATGACTGCTTAAAATTAGGGTGGAATGGATAAGGAGATTTTTTTTAAAGTGATGAAAATTGACTGTGATGATGGCTGCACAAATCTGTGAATATACTAAAAAAAATTTAAAAATAACTGAATTGTATACTTTAAATGGATAAATTATACAGTATGTGAATTTTATCTCAATAATGTGTTACCCCCAAAAATTTTTCATTAAGAAAAAACTGTAACATCGCAAATTAAACATAGCTCTTTGAAAGCCCCACTACAATAGGAGGTAAAGGAAAAAAATTTAAAAGTTCATATTCACAAAGAAAAGAATGGGAGATGAGACTATAGCAACAGCAGGGCAAGCCTAGATGCAAGACAATTTCCATCAAGGGATCCCAGAAAGATTCGGAGAACCAACCTCCACACAAATAAAATGGGAATAACTTCTATATTTCTCACCGGGTTGCTGTGAGGAGCAAAACAGGAATTATATGTGAAAGTGCTTTTCAAATAGTAAAGTGCTATAAAAGTACACTATAAAGGAGCCTTATCATTACCTTGCCAAGTCATGACCCCAACGAATTGATCAGCTAATTCCTGAGGGAAACTCCAATGCTCCGGAAGACAAAGTGTTCCATCAGATCTTTCAGAACACAATTTCTCCAGGTTAGCAACCAGGACGTTCAGGCAGATGTTGACCAAAGAGTAGGGAGACGCCTCCTCCTAGCAAACAAACCCCCAAAGAAATTTGTTAGAACACATCTATAAAAATACAACATAAAAGTGGTCATGCCATACATCAAACTACTTAATGAGGATATCTTAAGATACATTTCCTCACTCTAATGATTTATATGTAATGAAACTACCTTATTCCAACTATTAACTGAATGGAAGACTTCTATCTGTTGTAGCTTCTGTTGCATCTTTAAAAAAAATTAAGTTCTCTCAACTCTTCACTTATCTCCTGTTCTCTGCCAGCCACTGAAAATACAGGGATGAGTAAGATATAGTTCTAATCCTTTTGGAGCTAACAGTTTAGTGTGGAATACATCCAATAAATCTGACAATTTCATACAACATAAGGGACTAATCAAGCAGAAATCACATGGTCATTCATTCAACAAATATTTATTGAATGATTACTACATGCCAGAGGATAAGAAGGCCTGCCTATTCCCACCCTCATAAGTGTTCACACTGGAAAAGGTTGCTATACCCTGGAGGTTGTAGAAGAATTAGAACTGACAGATGTAAGACATCTTCTCTAAGAGACTAGCATTTGTTCATTCTACAAATATTTGAGGGACTTCCTGGTGGTCCAGTGGCTAGGACTCTGTGCTCCCAATACAGGGGCCCTGGGTTCGATCCCTGGTCAGGGAACTAGATCCCACATGCCTCAACTAAGAGTTCGCATGTTGCAACTACAGATCCCACATGCTGCAACCATGACCCGGTGCAGCCAAATAAATAAATTTTCAAAAATATCTATTTGAAAGGTATGGCACTCAGACATGAAGAGAGAGTGATTAGCCAGAGATTGCATTTTTGTCAAAGGTTTCAACATGCAATACATTCACTGACCTCCACCTCACTTTTAACTGATTAAATTCCCTCCATAGTCCGAAGTATAAATTACTCCTTTACAAATATCCTCAACTCCTTGTTCCCTCTCCTCCATTACACTCTAAGACATTCTCCTGGAAGAACTTCACTATTCACCTCTTTTATGGCAACACCCAGCAGCTAATCATCTATGAAGAGGGGATGAGGGGACTTCCCTGGTGGTCCAGTGGTAAACAATCCACCTTACAATGCAGGAGACCTGGGTTCGATCCCTGGTCAGGGTACTAAGATCCCACATGCCACGGGGCAATTAAGCCCACACGCCACAACTACTGAGCTCACGCACCTCAACTAGAGCCCACGTATCCCAAACTACAGAGCTCACGTGCCCCAAACTACAGAGCCCACACACCCTGGAACCTGCAGGCCACAACTAGATAGAAGCCCCGTGCACCACAATGAAAGATCCCACATGCCTCAATGAAGACCCTGCATGCCGCAACTAAGACTCAACACAGCCAAAAATAAATAAATAAATATTTTTTAAAAAAGAAGAAGAGGGGAAGAGTCACGCAACATAGTATGTCATGGAAAATTCATAAACATTAACTTCAAATGAGCCCTCAGTAGCTGGAAATCCTTCAAGGTCTCTAGACAGGGCACTTTCTCACCATCAGGCAAGAATTATTTCATGCCTTCTACTTGTTCCTCAAACCCATTTCATGCTGGTAACAGAATCTGACTCATTTCAGTGAGAAAAATGAAGCCACCTCACTGTCAAATTTAGTTCGGAACTGCATGCCTCTTTTCCTTGTCTCCTCTTATATGGAAAACATGTACCTCCTTGCAAAGACCAACACTTCCACGTGTGCTGGCTGGATTTCATCCCTCCTGCCTTGGCCCCTCCTTGTTATTTCTTCATTCATGCACATCTTCAAACTCTCCTTCTCAAATGGATCATTCTTTTTTGTGTGTGGCCAGGCCACACAGCTTGCGGGATCTTAGTTCCCTGAGCAGGGACTGAACCTGAGCCCAGGCAGTGAAAGCACCAAGTCCTAACCTCTGGACCACCAGGGAATTCCCATCAAATGGATCACCCTTTTTTTTCCCCCCCAATAAATTTATTTATTTACTTATTTTTGGCTATGTTGGGTCTTCATTGCTGTGGTGGGCTTTCTCTAGTTGCGGTGAGTGGGGGTTTCTCTTCGTTGCAGTGTGCGGGCTTCTCACTGCGGTGGTTTCTCTTGTTGAGGAGCACAGGCTCTAGGCACACGGGCCTCAGTAGTTGTGGCACGTGGGTTTCAGCAGTTGTGGCACGTGGGCTCAGTAGTTGTGGCTCGTGGGTTCTAGAGTGCAGGTTCAGTAGTTGTGGTGCACGGGCTTAGTTTCTCTGCAGCATGTGGGACCTTCCCAGACCAGGGCTCAAACCTGTGTCCCCTGCATTGGCAGGCAGATTCTTTTTTTTTTT
>NW_006782254.1:258941-262794 GCF_000442215.2 Lipotes vexillifer | reverse complement strand
TTTATGGCTGTGTTGGGTCTTCATTTCTGTGCATGGGCTTTCTCTAGTTGTGGCAAGTGGGGGTCACTCTTCATCGCGGTGCGCAGGCCTCTCACTATCGCGGCCTCTGTTGTTGCGGAGCACAGGCTCCAGACGCGCAGGCTCAGTAATTGTGGCTCACGGGCCCAGTTGCTCCATGGCATGTGGGATTTTCCCAGACCAGGGCTCGAACCTGTGTTGTCTGCATTGGCAGGCAGATTCTCAACCACTGCGCCACCAGGGAAGCCCGGCAGGCAGATTCTTAACCACTGCGCCACCAGGGAAGCCCCTGAATCACTCTTAACATACAATTTATGCTCTATTATTTGCCTTAAAAACAAAAGCCTTCTGTTGACCCCCACATCCTCTTCAACCATATTTCTTCAGTAAGTTTACTCTGCACGCTGTAATCACTATCCTGTTATTCATTTTTGTTTTCCTTTTAACTGCGGGATAATTTACATATAGCAAAAAAAATTACTTTTTGGTGTAGTTAGTTCAACGAGTTTTGACTGATGCATACAGTCATGTACTACCACCATAATAAAGATATAGAACAGTTCCATGACCCAAAAATTCTCTAGTGTCCCTTTGCAGACAATCCCTCCCACCAACCCCAAGCAACCACTTATCTTCGTTCTGTTCCCCAGTGTTCTGCCTTCTCCAAAATGTCATATAAATAGAATCATTAAGTAACTGGGCCTTCTGAATCTGACATCTTTCATTTTGCATAATGCATTTAACAAAGATTCATCTGTGTTGCTGCATGCTTTTGTAATTTGTTCCTTTTTATTCCTGAGAAGCATTCCACTGCAATGAATATACCACAATTTCTTTATTCACCAACTGAAGGGCATTTGGATTACTTGAAGTCTTTGACAATTTTGAATAAAGCTGCTATAACTATTCACAAAGTTTTGTGGGAACATAGTTTTCATTTTTCTTGGGTAGTTACCTAAAAATGGGATTCCTGGGTCCCTGGAATTCAACACTCCCTACATGTTAAGCATGTATTTAACTTTACGTAACAAAGTGCTAACCCATTCTTAGAATGTGACTGTACTATTTTGCATTCCCAAAAGAACATATGAGAGTTTCAACTGCTCCAAATCCTCGCCATTTCAGAATTCATGTCAGAAAGGAGCCAACGAAGCAAAAACATTCCCTGAAACAGTCTCAGCAGACCTTTACTTGGGTCTCACACCCAGAATTGGTTCATATGCCCATGTGAAAATGGAAATTATGCTTCCTGTGGGTAATTTCTCTAGATATATCTTCCAGGTTACTATTTCTTTATTCTGTGGCATTTAGTTCTTCCTTGTTGAATTGTATATTGTTCTTTTTTCATTTTTATTTCATCTTTTATTTCTTTAATACATTTTAAATACACTTTTTTTTTTTTTTTTTTTTGCGGTATGCAGGCCTCTCACTGCTGTGGCCGCTCCCGTTGCGGAGCACAGGCTCCGGACGTGCAGGCTCAGTGGCCATGGCTCACGGGCCCAGCCGCTCCGCGGCATGTGGGATCCTCCCAGACCGGGGCACGAACCCATGTGTCCTGCATCAGCAGGCGGACTCTCAACCACTGCGCTACCAGGGAAGCCCTACACTTATTTTATACTGTTTCAATAATACCATTTTCTGAAGTCTCTGGGAATCTAATTCTGTTAATTATTGATTCTGTTGATTTTTTTTTAAGATTTTTTTTTTAATGTGGACCATTTTTAAAGTCTTTATTAAGTTTGTTACAATATTGCTTCTGCTTTACATTTTGGTTTTTTGTCTGTGAGGCATGTGGGATCTTAGCTCCCTGACCAGGGACTGAACCTGCACCCCCTGCATTGGAAGGTGAAGTCTTAACCACTGGACCACCAGGGAAGTCCCTCTGTTGACTCTTAATCATAGAGGTTCATGTTTTATAATTTAAGATTGTGAGCTAATTTTTTTTTTTTTTTTTTTTTTTAGGCCACAAAGCACAGCATACAGGATCTTAGTTTCCTGACCAGGGATCGAACCCATGCCCCCTGCATTGGGAGCGCAGAGTCTTAACCACTGGACTGCCAGGGAAGTCCATGAGCTAATCTTTAGTGAGAGTTTACTGTAGACTCCTGTGAAGCCTGGGTAGAAGATATGTCACATCAGAGAGATTATGCTAAATGCTACTTACTTAGGGGCATCACCAGGGGCCATTTTGATAATTTCTCAGCTACACATTTCCTGAACCAAGCTAGAAATGTCAGTTAAAACTCTTAGTCTGTATGAGGACAGACCTGTGATAGCAAATTTTTAGGACATATTTTTCTCACTCAAAATCCAAGCCAAAACTGACAAGCTTCCCTGTTTCCCTTTCCCATAAGCAGATTTTTTCAGACCTACCATTTCACTGAAGTATTACCAGCCTTTGTTAACCCATGTTTACATATACATATATATATGTATATATTACAGTTCACAGTCTCCATTCAAACTTCCTGCCGGCTTTTGGCAAATGTCTAGTCTCTAATCTTTGGTTATTTTAGGGCCTGCTTACAGTGGTGATTTCCAGCTTCTCTGAATTGGGTGGGGATGCTGGGGATTTTCCTTACTTTGCATTTGAAAGTGTTTGTTACAATTTATCCAGAATATTTCCTTTTAAGACTTTATAACATTATCTGCCATATTATTGGACATGGCAGCCTCATTTTTAAAATACAGTAAAGGGGACTTCCCTGGTGGCGAAGTGGTTAAGACTCCGTGCTCCCAATGCAGGAGGCTGGGGTTCAATCCCTGTCAGGGAACAGGATCCCACATGCATGCTGCAACTAAGAGTTCACATACCACAACTAAGGAGCCCATGTGCTGCAACTAAAGACCCAGCAAAAACAAATAAATATTTTAAAAATACAGTAAAGATTAAATCCACATAAAAGATGTTTAGAACATATGTAAAATATTTAAATAATATAATAAAATATAAAACAATATAAATATTTTTAGATATGGGGATATATGTATATGTATAGCTGATTCACTTTGTTATAGAGCAGAAATTAACACACCACTGTAAAGCAATTATACTCCAACAAAGATGTTAAAGATAAATAAATAGGGGGCTTCCCTGGTGGCGCAGTGGTTGAGAGTCCGCCTGCCGATGCAGGGGACACAGGTTCGTGCCCCGGTCCGGGAAGATCCCACATGCCACGGAGTGGCTGGGCCCGTGAGCCATGGCCACTGAGCCTGCGCGTCCAGAGCCTGTACTCCGCAACGGGAGAGGCCACAACAGTGAGAGCCCCACGTACCGCAAATAAATAAATAAATAGATAGATAGATAGATAGATAGACAGATAAATAAATAAATAAAAATAAAAAGAACTGGAACACAGTAAAATATATATATATATAAATATTTTTAAAACATTCTTGTATTCACCACACAGCTTAAATGGCATATACCAAATTTTTGAAGTTCCTTATACACCCTTGCCTGATGCTACTTCTCATCCCTTCACCCAGAGGTAATCACTATCCTGAATACTGTTTAGTCCTGCATGTTTTTGAACTTTATATAAATACAATTATACTATTTCAGTATTCTGTTACTTGTTTTTGTTTTATAAATCAGTAGCATGTTTTAGAGGTCAATTTCCCACCAAGACCACTAATGACTAATGACTCTGCCTCTATAATATCTAACTACTGATTACATGATTCTAAATATTATCTATAAATCCAATGAATTCTAGATTACTACCTCCAAGTCAGATCTCTCTTTAAGCCACAGTGTTAGATAACCAGTTGTCTCCTTGACATATCTACTTAACTGTGTCACAAATACTTCAAACTCACCATGTATGAAACT
>NW_006782254.1:205827-258931 GCF_000442215.2 Lipotes vexillifer | reverse complement strand
CCGGTTTTTCCCTACTCAGTAAACAGCATCACATCTATTCAGCTGCTTAATCTTTACTGACATTTCCTTACCCTTAATCAACATCCCACACAAGACAGACATCCAATAAATTTGCAAATCCTGTTGGTTCTACTTGTGCCAGACATCTTCCATTTTGCTACCTACCTCACACCCAGACCCACTCCTTAATCTTCTCTACCTCTACTCTGAGGTGACTTGTATGGAATCACTACAGATAATTTCCCCACCTCTTTCTCTTTTAAAGTACCCAGGGCTGGCTATGTCTCCCTCATCACTCCTCTAAAATCAGTCCTCTCTCCTGCTACTGACTAAATGTTTGCATTCTTCCGAAGTTCTTTTTTTTTTTTTTTTAATATTTATTTATTTATTTGGCCGCACCAGGTCTTACTTGTGGCATGCGGGATCTCCATTGCCACCTGCAAGATCTTCATTACAGCATGCGGGATCTTTAGTTCCGCATGTGAGATCTTCAGTTGAGGCCAGTGGGACCTTCACTTGTGGCATGCAGGCTCTTAGCTGCAGCATGCGGGATCTAGTTCTCTCACCAGGAATTGAACCCAGGCCTCCTGCATTAGGAGCGTGGAGTCTTAACCACTGTACCACCAGGAAAGTCCCCCCAAAATTCTTATGTTGAAATCTAACCTCTAATTTGATGATGTTTGGAGGGAGGAACCTCAGGAAGTCATTAGGTCACGAGGGTGAAGCCCTCACTGAATGGAATTAGTGCCCCTATAAGAGAGACCCCAGAGAGTTCCCTTGTCCTTTCTGCCATGTGAGAACACAGTAGAAAGATGTATATGAACCAGAAATTGGGCTCTCACCAGACACCAAATCCCCCAGCACCTTGATCTTGGACTTCCTAGCTTCCAGAACAGTGAGCAATAAATTTATGTTGTTTATAAGTCACCCAGTCTACAGTATTTTAGTTATACCGGCCCAGATGAACTAAGATATTCCTTCTGAGAGATCCTTTGGGCCTAGGAGTGGCAACAGCTACTGTTACTGGACATTGAGTAGTATATTATTGTGGTTTTCCATACCTCTCCCTTATCTTTGGAAGTAGTCCCTTAATTAAACTCTCATTAAATTATGCCTATTCTGAGTGTGTCATCTATTTCCTGCTGTAAGTATGACTGTTAAACCTCCCAAATAAATTTCTAGTTCATCCCATTCTTTCTAGCTCCACTACTAATTTCTAATCCAAGTCACTACCATATCTTTTCCTAGAATACTAAAAAACTGCAAATTAGTTTCTCTACTTTCACTCTTAATCCTTTTCCAATCCATCTCTACCCAGAGTTTAGACTCATCATTTCTAAAATATAAACAGTACTATATAACTCTCCTAATGAACATGCTTTAATGGGTACAAGGTAAAAAAAACAAACAAAAAGCTGCATTTTATATACAACCGACAATTAACTGGAAAATTAAATTTAAAAACTTTACAATAGCATTTTTGTTTTGTTTTGATTTTTGGCCACACCACGTGGCATGCGAGATCTTAGTTCCCCGACCACGGATCAAACCCATGCCCCCTGCGCTTGGGAGCGCAGAGTCTTAACCACTGGGCTGCCAGGGAATTCCCCACAATAGCACTTTAAAAACCTCAGTGGGGACTTCCCTGGCGATCTAGTGGTAAAGAATCTGCCTTCCGGGCTTCCCTGGTGGCACAGTGGTTGAGAGTCCGCCTGCCGATGCAGGGGACACGGGTTTGTGCCCCGGTCTGGGAGGATCCCACATGCCACGGAGCGGCTAGGCCTGTGAGCCATGGCCACTAAGCCTGCACATCCGGAGCCTGTGCTCCGCAACAGAAGAGGACACAACAGTGAGAGGCCAAAAAAAAAAAAAAAAAAAAAAAAAAAAAAAGAATCCGCCTTCCAATGCAGGGGACCAGGGTTCGATCTCTGGTCAGGGAACTAGGATCCCACCTGCCGAGGGGCAACTAAGCCCGCATGCCACAACTACTTAACTCGAGCGTCTCAACAAGAAAGCCTGTGTGCCCCAAACTACAGAGCCCACGTGCCCTGGAGCCTTCGTGCCACAACTAGAGAGAGAAAACCTGCATGCCACAACTAGAGAGAAGCCCGTGCACCACAATGAAAGATCCCGCATGACTCAATGAAGATCGTATGGGCTTCCCTGGTGGCACAGTGGTTGAGAGTCCGCCTGCCGATGCAAGGAACACGGGTTCGTGCCCCAGTCCGGGAAGATCCCACATGCCACGGAGCGGCTGGGCCCATGAGCCATGGCTGCTGAGCCTGCACGTCCGGAGCCGGTGCTCCGCAACGGGAGAGGCCACAACAGTGAGAGGCCCGCGTACCGCAAAAAAAAGATGGTGTGTGCCGCAACTAAGACCCAACGCAGACAAAAATAAATAAATAATAAATCTTTAAAAAAAATAATTGAACAAAAATTAAAAAATTAAAACCTCAGGGAATTCCCTGGTGGTCCAGTGATTAGGAACATGTACTTCCACTGCTGGGAGCACAAATACAATCCCTGATCAGGGAACTAAGGACCCACATGCCCCCAGGCATGGTCCCCCCCTAAAAAAAAATCTGTTTTAAAAACCTCACATATAGGCCTGACTCAGGAAGACAACAAAAATCTAAATACAATAGTATCCATAAAGTTTAGCTTACAATAAAATATGGTAAGAATCAGGACAGAAAATAAAATTAGTCAACAGAAACAGACCCAGGGAATCCCCTGGAGGTCCAGTGGTTAGGACTCCATGCTTTCACTTTCACTGCCTAGGGTGCGGGTTCAATCCCTGGTCAAGTAACTGAGATCCCACAAGCTGCGCAATGCCAGGAAGGGAGGGAGGGAGGAAGGAACCCAGAAATAATATAATTAGCAGACAAGAACTTTAAAATAGATATTATAATTCATGGATATAGAGGAGAATATGAATATAATGAGGGAATAATATGCAATCTCAACACAAAAGTGCAAGATATGAAAAAGACCCAAATGGAACTTTCAGAGTTAAAAAATACATTATTTAATGTAAACAACACATTAGATGATATTATCAACAGATTAGATACTACAAAATTAAAGATAAGTGAAGTTGAAGGTAGTGCAATAGAAACTATCTAAACTGAAACAGAAAAAGTCTGGGGGAAAAAAGTGGAGAATCATAGAACCCCAAGGGACAATCTTAAGCAGTTTAATACAAATGTATAATTGAAACTCCAGAAGAGAGGAGTTATTGGGGAAGAAAAAATATTTTAAGAAATAATGGTCAAGGAGGACAATATCCTACACTTGGAATCTATGAAATTATTTTACAGTTTAATATTTATTGAATTACACAGTTAATTCACCAAGTACAAAGAACAACAAACTTAATAGCTTTCTTTTTTAAAAAGTCAAAAAATATTGACATTAGATACAAAATATAAACCCACTGATCCCAGAAGCAAAAATGGACCCAAAGTGAAATAAACAAAAGATACCACAACATAATAAATGTCTACAAACCAACAATAAAGAGAAAAACCTTAAGACTGGGGGAGGGGGGAACCAGAGGTAATGTGGACACAGTTAAAAAAAAAAAAAAAAGAAGTATGACCACTAAATTTTCATCAGAAGTAATACTAGCCAGAAGACAATGAAATAACATTTTCAGGGATTTCCCTGGTGGGCCAGCGGTTAAGACTCCACACTCCCAATGCATGGGGCCCAGGTTTGATCCCTGGTCAGGGAACTAAATCCCATGTGCCACAACTAAGAGTTCGAATGCCCCAACTAAAGATCTCGCATGCCACAACTAAGAACCAGAGTAGCCAAATAAATAAATAAATATTCTTTAAAAAAAGAAAAACTAAGTGTAATGAAAATATCTTTCAGAAATAAAGGTAAAATAAAGACATTTTCAGACTTTTTTTCTTATTTCCTAATTCCTTTTAGAAATAACTGATTGATCAAAGAAAAAGTAAAAACAATATATTGTGCAATTTCTAACATGGAGAAGTAAAATCTATTATTTCAAAAGTACAAAGTACAGGAAAGAGGGGAGAAAATGAAAGAATACTGTTGTAAGGTGAAGCGATATAGTTAAAAGTAGACTGTGGTAAGTCAAACATGTATATTTTAAAACCTGGAGTTGTGACTCTCAAACTTAGGACCGCTTTATACTCTTAAAAATTCTATTACATCTTTCAACATTTTCTGCATTAAAACTAAGAAATATATCAAAATTTATGAGCATTTCCCCCAAGAAGTAGATATAGTTTAAAACCTTCCCTCAGGGGGGGAGGGATAAATTGGGAGTTTAGGATTGACATAACACACTACTATATTTAAAGTAGATAACCAACAAGCACCTACTGTATAGCACAGGAAACTCTGCTCAATACATTCTGTAATAACCTAAAGAGGAAAAGAATTTGAAAAAGAATAGATGTATGTATAACTGAATCACTTTGCTGTACACCTGAAACTAACACAACATTGTAAATCAACTACAGTCCAATATAAAATAAAAATTAAACAAAAAAGTCCCCCAAAGAAATTAAAGTCTCAATGGCTTCACTGGTGAATTCTGTTAAACATCTAAGGAATATATAACATCAATATCTCACAAACTCAAAAAACTGAATAGGGAACACTTCCCAACTCATATTTTAAGGCCAACATTATCTAGATACTAAAACCAGATAATTTTTTTTTTTTTTTTTTTTTTTTTGCCCTTGCCACGTGGCTTGTGGGATCTTAGTTCCTCGACCAGGGATCAAACCCGGGCCCGCAGCAGTGAAAGCACAGAGTCCTAACCACTGGACCACCAGGGAATTCCCAGATAAAATATTCCTAAAGAGCAATTTGCCTCATAAACATGGACATAAACAATATTTCAAAAATATTAGCAATAGGGCTTCCCTGGTGGTGCAGTGGTTGAGAGTCCGCCTGCCGATGCAGGGGACACGGGTTCGTGCCCCGGTCCGGGAGGATCCCACGTGCCGCGGAGCGGCTGGGCCCGTGAGCCATGGCCGCTGGGCCTGCGCGTCCGGAGCCTGTGCTCTGCAATGGGAGAGGCCACAACAGTGAGAGGCCCGCGTACCGCAAAAACAAAAACAAAAACAAAACAACTCAGCAAACTAGGAATAGAAGAAAAATTCCTTAATTTGACAAAGGGCATCTAACAGAAAAACATATAGCCAGTATCATACTTGGAGGTGAAAGATCTAGAACAATACAAAGATGTCTATTCTCACCACTTCTACATTCTACAAAAGGTCCTAGAAAATGCATTTTAAAAAAAAGAAAATAAAAAGCACAGATTGAAAGAGAATAAGTAAAGCTGTCTTTATTTGCAGATGACAGATTGTAAAGAAAATCTTAAGAAATCTTAAAAAAACTGGAGAAAATAGGTGGCTTTAGCAAAGTTGTAGGATACAAGATCAATATACCCCCCAAATTATAAACTTTTAAAAAGTATTTACAGTACTATCAAAAACAGGGATAAATTTAACAAAATACTTTAAAAACCTTTACACCAAAAACTACAAAACACTGCTAAATAAAATTAAAAACAGCATAGAGAAATATATCTAAAGGAAAAGTATTCATGCATTGTACAGCTTTTAAAATTAAAAATAAAATCTTAACCAAAAAAACGAGTGTACATAGTACAGTATGGAACCAGACAGAAAATGGATTAGTTTGATCACTTTTCTAAAGAAAACCTTGTTTTTCAATTCCAGTCAGCGCCAACAAAAAATGTGCTTGACACGCTGTGCTAGTACATACATTAAAAAGGCAGCTTTTCCATTAGCTACAAACAAATTTACAAATTATTTAGGCAGCTTTTAAAAGTGAGTCCAAAAGGGTCTACAGGAATACAGGCTAGATCTTTGAAGGACACAAAAGCCAACAAGGCGTCAGCAAGTAAAGTACAACCTCAATCAGGATATTTCCTTCCCCCCCCGCCCATACTAATTGTGGGTTGAGCGTTCATTAGATTTTGAGTTCTAAGAGCGGTAGCCCTTGGGATGTTGTAGAACATGGAGTCTGACATCAGAACAACTGATGTCAGGCTCCAGATCATTAGAAAGTCAAGGAAGGGTTCTCAATCTCCCTATACACCAGTAAAATGCCTACAAAAAAATCCGAGATTACTCTAGAAATGCAATACCTGACACACAGTAGGCGCCAAATACAAACTCTTTTGGTTTGCATTTTACTCAGTTTAGTCTAACAGGCATTCCGAGGGAAAAGAGAGGGAAACAAACACGTGTAATTTAAGGAATTTCAGTCTTCCGGGTTCCAGTGCCCCCCGCTGGGCTCAGAAGGTCTTTCCTGTTAATGATCCCGGGACCGACAGGTCACAGCCTCTGGGAAGCAACAGAATCCCAACACACGTGGGGGAACGGTCGAGGTTTGAGGCATTTGGGTGCATCATGACAAAAAGCGCCACCGTCTACTACGGGCCAAGCCTAAAGCCATGCCCAGCACTTACGTCTACATTTACACCACCCTGCAAAATAGCTGCCACCCTCGCAGGCACAGGTGAGCATCAGAGACCTGAGCAGGAGACTCGCCCAGGGTCACGCGGGAGGCGGGACTCATCCCGCCGCCCCTCCTCTCAGCTGCGCAGGGTCTGCTCGCTCGGCTCCAAGGCTGGGACGCCCTGGGCGGAAAACTCCTCTCCGGCATGCACTTCCCATAAAAGATAGAAGCCTGGCAGGGGCTCAGCCTCTTCAGACTTTACCCCCGCGTCGGTCAAAAGAGCCAACAAGTGCCTCAGCACAGTCCCCGACGACTCGCCGTGCTCGCCAGGGGCCTGGCGACCCGCCTAGGCTCGCGTTCCCCCCTCCCCCTCCCCGGTGCTCACCTGCGTCACGCCGCAGCCCAGGTCGTCCTTCTGAGCGTCCGGAAGGACGATAGTCCGGGGCGAAAGGCCTGGGTGCAAGAAGTGAACCATGGCGAACCCCGCCGGAGAGGCGTCAAGAAGAGAGCGGCCGTCGAGCAGGGCCTGTATCCCGCGAGAGGTGGTCTGGACCGGCACCGGAAAGCAGCTGAACAGCGCCCGCTCGGCGGGCAGGCACTTGGCGCCCTTGCGGAAGGTTTGGGCTTTTGAAACGCTCGGCGTGGCGACGCGCAGTCGTCCGCCGCAGACCCCGCCCCCAGGACAGCCTTCTCCACCCACACCGGGCCGACCACCCCTCCACGCCTTGAGGGCCCAATCGCCCTCCTTCCGCCTTTTTGACGCCCCAGAGACCAACCTTAGGCCTGCCGAACCACTCGCCCAACTCCTACACATCCTTCTGAGACCGTCTCCCTCCAACCGACACCATAGGGCTAGGTACCACATTCTTGTCGCCGGTCAAAGGCATGGCCACCGACCAGCTCCGTGGAGTTGGGAAATAGAATGTGGTGGGCCCTCCGTGTCCCCAGGGACATTGGTTTCAGGATCCACCATATGCAAATCCTCTGAAACTGAAGTACCTTATATAAAATGGTGTAACATTTGCATATAACCTAGGCACCTCGTCCCCTATACTTCAAATCACCTCTAGAGTGCTTATACTAATACAATGTAAATGCTGTGTAAATAGCTGCTGGTACTGGCAAATTCAACTTTTGCTTTTTGAAATTTTATGGAATTTTTTTTCTGAACATCTTCCATAGCTGTTGAATCCAGGGATGGAGAGCCCGTGGATAAGGAGGGCTGACTGTATACATTTTTAAAAAATTACTTATGGCTGTGTTGGGTCCTCGTTGCTGGGCACAGGCTTTCTCTAGTTGCGGCAAGCGGGGGCTACGCATTGCGGTGGCTTCTTTTGTTGCAGAGCACGGGCTCTAGGGCGTGCAGGCTTCAGTAGTGGCACACGGGCTCAGTAGTTGTGGCTCACAGGCTCTACAGCACAGTCTCAGTAGTTGTGGCGCACAGGCTTAGTTGCTCTGCAGCACGAGGTATCCTCCCAGTCCAGGGATCGAACCTGTGTCCCCTGCATTGGCAGTGCAGGCGGATTCTTAACCACTGCACCACCAGGGAAGCCCCTACATTTTGAAATATATTTTTTAAAGTCCTTTCTCCTACACGTCTGGCAACAGCACCTCTCTTATATCAGACCTCTGTTTCAACTAATACTGACATTGGATGAATCAAATATCAAAACCACTTCTGATCTAGTAAGTACACAAACTGAACTGCTCAGCTTTCTTGTGACCTGAAAAGTATGGAGAAGACCCTTCTAACCTGCTCCAAGAAAGAAACCCTGAGAGAGAGTAGTAAATTAGTACACTTTAGCTAATTTAAGAGAAAATATGTCCTGGAAAAGGATAGTTATTAAGAGTAGGAGGCTTGGATTTGAATCCTGCTTTGGAATGCCTGCTCAGCCACCTACTCACTTGTGAACCTTGGACAAGGTTTTTAATTTCTCTGAAGCTCAACTTCCCCATCAGTAAAATGGGGTGAGAATGCCTTATCTCACAGGGTTAATATAAGGATTAAATAAGATAATGTATGTAGGGAGTTCCCTGGTGGTCCAGTGGTTAGGATTCCATGCTTTCACTGCCATGGTCCAGGTTCAATCCCTGGTAGGGGAACTGAGATCCCTCAGCTGCACGGCAAAAAAAAAAATAGAAAAAAAAAAAAGATTATGTAAAACACATGAAAATGAGTAATGGAACAAGTCCTTGATAAGTGGATTCAAATGTTAAAGTTATTTTTCAAGTTCAAATAACTGCAAAATGCTTTCCTTTCACATTTATTCTTTTATTTAATCCTCATACAAATAGAAATCCCAGGCCTTAGGTATCTCCATTTTACCCATAGAGAAACTGAACTACCCGAGGGATTGAACAGACAAGTTAAATTTTACCTACCTGATGAGTGGAAAACCTGGGAGTCAAAATTGAGTTTTCTAAATCCAAATCCAATCAATATTCTTTTTTTAATTTAATTTTTATTTTAGATTGGACTATAGTTGATTTACAATGTTGTGTTAGTTTCAGGTATACTTTTTTAAATTTAATTTTTATTTTATATTAGAGTACATTAAATGGACTATTTCCTAACTTCTATCCTCAACTCTCCAACACCTCTTCCCCGAACCATACTGTTAGTTTCCTCTTTCACTGAAAAAAGAAAAGAATCAAAAAGAACATTCCAAGCTCCCCCCCATCACATCTACCCACCTACCAGTATAGGCTCTCTGTCTTTGCATTCCCTCCTATTACTATGAACTATTTACACCCTTATCTAAGGCCAACTCTGGACTTGTGCAATAGATCTCATCTTCCCTTGCTTAGTCAAAGACATCATCCAGCAACATCCTTTCTCCTGAATTATCATTTTTTCCCCCTCCTTCTTGGATCATTCCCACCAGCTGATATTTTTCCCATAATTAAAAAAAAAAACAAAAAAACCCACTTCTTTTGACCTAATTTCCCTAGTCAGGTATTGCCCTCACATCTCTTCCATCCTTTAGAGAAAAACTTATCCAAAATGTGGTCTGCACTTGCTGTCTCCAATTTTCTCTTACCATTTTTTTACCTCTGCCACTCTACTAACCGTTCTTGTCAACTTCAAAGTTGCTAAATTCAGTTGTCACTCCTCTCTCATCTTATTTGTTCGGCAGCATTTGACCCAAGTGATCATTTCTTCTTCCCTAAAATACTTCCTTCATTTGGCTTCCAGGATGCATCTTCTCCGCCGCCTCCTCCTCCTTGCCTTCCTCCTTCTTTCTCTTCTCTTCCTACCTCATTGTCTGCTCCTTCTCATCCTCTTGATTTCTCATCACCCAGAGTTCTAAATCTTTGTGTACCCCCAAGACTCAGTACTTACATACCTCTTCTCTATCCATTCTCTCTTACTTGTGGTAATTTCATCTAGTTTCATAACTAAAAGAAATCTATATGCTGATATATCCCTATTTTATGTGTCTATCCTGTACCTTGCTTTTGAACTTCAGACTGATACATCCAGCTGTCTATTCAACATATTCATCTGGTTATCAAAATAGCCTTAATGTGTCGAAAAGTAAACTCCTGTTGTCCTCCCCCTGACCTGCTTTTCCTGCCAGTCTTTCCTTTTTCAGTATATGGCAACTCTTTGCTTTCAGTTGCTCGTGACAAAAACATTGGAAATAATTTTTAACTCCTCTTTCATTCTTATATCCCATATCCTATCTCTTAGGAAATCCTATTGACTGTGTCTTCAAAATATATCCAGAGACTCTCTATGTCTTATCTCTTCTACTGCTACCCTGGTCCAAGCCCCTGTCATAACCCACTTGAATTCTTACAATATCCTCTTATCTGGTTTCCCAGCTTCCAGCCTTGTTTCATTAAAATCTATTCTCAACATAGCAGCTAGAGTGATCACTTTAAACAATCATGTCACCCTTCTACTCAAAAGCTATCTCCAATAGCTTCCCATCTCAGGCAGAATTTAAAAATTCATAAGGATGGTGCTCTACGAGGTTCTACATAATCTGTTCTTTCCACGCCCTTCTCTCACCTCATCTTCTGCCACTCTCTCCTTTGTTTATTCTACTCCAGCACTATTGGACTCCTTGTTACCCTCATGGATGTCTCTCTTACTTCCCTCAAGTTTTTGCTC
Organism: Lipotes vexillifer; assembly: GCF_000442215.2. NCBI lineage: Eukaryota > Metazoa > Chordata > Mammalia > Artiodactyla > Lipotidae > Lipotes > Lipotes vexillifer. The sequence goes on along the minus strand of NW_006782254.1, from coordinate 248,334 downwards.
AAATGTTACCAAGTTTTTGCTCAGGACTTACATTAAACAGCAATCCTCACCACCATCACCACACCCTCCCCATACTTCTTGTCCCTTTTGTTCTGCTTTTATATTTAACGTTGTCATGCTGTATATTTATTTTGTTTCTGTTTATCTTCTGCTCCCTCTCACTAGGAAAAAAATATAAGCCACATAAGGGCAAGGACTTTGTTATCCCCAGGCCTAAAACAGTGCCTAACTTATAAAAGGTGGTCAATAATATTTGCTGAAAAAAAATACATGAAATGGCTACCTGGAAAAAATGAATTATAGTTGTAAAAGGAAGTTCGTCTCCAAAATCAGAGGCAAGGTTGCAGCTATTCAGAGAAGGGCAAACTTTTGTGACAAACTTTGCCTCCACCTCTTCTTCCCCTAATCTCCTCTATGCCCATCTGCTACTTATTCTCCAGTTTTCCACTTCAGTTTAACAGTTTCTGAGGATTTAGTTCATGCTCCTAGTTGACCCATTACCAGACTCATCCCTTCCAGTCTCTTACCCACCTAAAATGAGTATTCTACCTAAAACACAAATCTGACCACGTTTCTCCCCAGTTTAAAACACTTCCATGGATCCCCATTTTCCTCAGAATAAAATCCAAACATCTTAGGATGGTTTTAGATTGTCCTTCATGATCTGGCTCCTGGTTACATCTCTAGTTTAAACCCTCAGTATTCTCATTATAACATTATGTACTGGAACTTGCCTGGTGGTCCAGTGGGTAAGCCTCCGCACTCCCAACGCAGGGGGCCTGGGTTTGATCCCTGGTTGGGGAACTAGATCCTGCATGCATGCCCAACTAAGAAGTCCACGTGCCACAACTAAAGATTCTGCGTGCCGCAACTAAGACCGGGTGTGGCCAAAATAAATAAATAAATACATTTTTTTAAAAACTAGGTACTGGGCTTCCCTGGTAGAACAGTGGTTGAGAATCCGCCTGCCATTGCAGGGGACACGGGTTCAATCCCTGGTCCGGGAAGATCTCACATGCCACGGAGCAACTAAGCCCACGCACCACAACTACTGAGCCGGCACTCTAGAGCCCGCAAGCCACAACTACTGAAGCCCACGCACCTAGAGCCTGTGCTCTGCACCAAAGAGAAGCCACCACAATGAGAAGCCCGCACACCACAACGAAGAGTAGCCCACACTCGCTGCAACTAAAGAAAGCCCGCACATAGCAACAAAGACCCAAAGCAGCCAAAAATAAATTAAAAAAAAAAAATTACGTACTGAAATTGTTTCAATTCTAGAAATGTACCTTTGCACATTCATTGTTGTCCATGCCACCTCCCCCTACTAAGTAATTCCTATTAATCCTTCTGATTTCACTGAGATGTCACTTCCTTTAGAGAGCCTTCACTGACATGCCCCACCCTTTTCCTGAAAACTCTGAATAGGTAGGGGAAGGATAGTGCAGAAACAGAGAAATTGGGAAGTTTCAAGAAATTAAACTTCTGAAATGAAATTAGAAAACCAGAGTCAAGATTTCTTTAAATCATGGTTGGATATCTTTAAGGACTTTGTAAAATTTCTTTAGCTTTGTTGGCATGAAGTATAGGGGAAAGATCATGAGCTCTGATGTCAAAAAAGCCTGAGTTCAGATTCCATCTCCACCTTACCTTTGGGTAGTTACTTAACCTATGAGCCTCAGTTTCCTCTTCTGGAAAGTGAGATAAATAAAGAATAATACAAAACTTGCAGAATTTCAAAAACTAAGAGATTGTCTAACACCCCATATGTTATTTTTGTGTTCTCAAGTAGACAGGATGATTTCTAAGGGTCATTTGAAGCTCTGTGACTTTGAGCAACTCTTTGTCTCTTTCTGGGCACCAGAAACACAAAGACTAGCTACTAAGTCTTTGTCTTATCTATGTCTGTAGATTCGGTTTATTTCTCCTACTGTAGTGATCAGCAGTAAAACCTGTATTATCATAGAAAGAGCCTGCTTAGGAAACAAAGAAACTGGAACCACAGAGGAGTACAAATCATCAATGGCCCTAAAGAGAAGGTTGCCTCTATTTAAGAGTTCAGAGAGCACCCTCTTGACTAGTCTCCTTCTCTACTAACTTAATTAGTAAAAGGTAACACACTGAAGTAGTGAACTTGAAGAAAGAGAAACCACTCCTGGGGAACCAAATTAACTAAGGAAATGGTTCCCAAAGGCTGATCCAAAGACTCTTGTTGTCTTTATCACAGGTGGGCATCAAAATGAGTAAAATAAGGACAAGTGATACATATAAAACTACATGCATCCATTTAAAGTACTGTCCTTTATTCTGACATTATGTCTTCCTATTTATTGGTTTTAACGATTTTTTTTTTTTTTAATGAACTTACCGTGAACCCTGTTGGGAGGAAAAACTCCTCTACCAACTTATGTCCGATTGTTGGAAGTGGAAGGAGACCTGTAAGTTAACTGACAACAGATAAACCAGAGAAAAATTTATTATACACAGTGGAATATCCTACATAGAAAGTAACTCCTTGAACAGCTATGGGGAAAGGTTTACATACTGGCTTAGTAAGACAGGGAGTTGGTTTAGGTCTTCAAAGGATGGAAAGTTATGAGTGTTGTTTGTACAATTATTTGGAAATGTCCTGATGCCCAAGGTCAGTGCCTCTCTGATTGGAGACCTCCCTAGAAACGGGGTTTGTGGCAGCTGACTCTCCTAAAGCTCTATACTAGTTAGATAAGCCATGTTCAGATATTTTCACATTGAAGTAACCTCTATATCAGTTTCATGGGTTGTTGGTCTCGTTAGCCCCATTATTTTGGGGAGGAAAATTTCTCCCCAAATTTGTAAAATCTTATGTTTTATTGTAGGAGCCACTACAATAATGACACTGAGGGCCAGTGAGGTTGAAAATCATAAACTTGGAAAGCTGTTAATGGTCTCCATTCTCTGAGACAGGCCAAAAGTGTGCATGGGAACGGCCTTAGTGGTTAAATTGGATTTGGGATTGTCCTTAATGGTAAAATTAGTTTTTCCCCTTTATGGCACAGTGATTAAGAGCATAGATTTCAGAGTCTGACAGACCTAAGTCTCATATGTGACTCTGAAACCTAATAACTTGTGACCTTGACAAAGTTATTTAATACCTCACAATTTCCTTATCCATAAAATGTAATGATTACCTTTTTTTTTTTTTTTTTTTTTTTTTTTTCTGTACGCGGGCCTCTCACTGTTGTGGCCTCTCCTGTTGTGGAGCACAGGCTCCGGACACGCAGGATCAGCAGCCATGGCTCACGCGCCCAGCCGCTCCGCGGCATGTGGGATCTTCCCAGACCCGGGCACGAACCCGTGTGCCCTGCATTGGCAGGCGGACTCTCAACCACTGCGCCACCAGGGAAGCCCAAAAACAATTCTGTCTGTAATGTGTTTTTATGTAAAGTAACAGGAGAGCTGAGGGCTTTTTTTTTGTTTTTTTTTGTTCTTAGCTCTTATTGCCTCATCACAGTCTAGGAGAGACACTCTTTAGTGACAGTCCTTGACTGAGTCATTGCAAGATGATTTTAAACAGCTGTCATACTGAATGCACAGGAGTAAGCCATTCATCTGCAACATCTGGCCACTGGTGTCATTTTCCCAAACCTGCTGTGAAGTCTGGCTTCTGGAAGCCAAGAGCTCAGTCAATACGCCCACCCTATGACTTGCTCTTTTATAGGCTGAATTTTCAGACTGCATTAGAATCTTAAATTATAAAAAGACAAACATGGGCTTCCCTGGTGGCGCAGTGGTTGAGAGTCCGCCTGCCGATGCAGGGGACACGGGTTCGTGCCCCGGTCTGGGAAGATCCCACATGCCGCAGAGCGGCTGGGCCCGTGAGCCATGGCCGCTGAACCTGCGCGTCCAGAGCCTGTGCTACGCAACGGGAGAGGCCACGACAGTGAGAGGCCCGTGTACCGCAAAGAAAAAAAAAAAAAAAAAAAGACAAACATGATTAATGTGAGTGCTCATGGTTTCTGCCATTCACCTACTCCTCTCAATTTGAGGAGTTATGCAGTTACTCAGAGCTGTGCACTGGAGTCTTATGATGCAGATTAAGAATGGGGAATAGGAGATGGAAAGATAATCAGGAGGAAAGGAAGAAATTTAAATTTAGCCAAGAGACTGGGTTGATCTACATAATAAAAACTGTGAGAAAGGGTGGGGGAGGGGGAGAATGTTGGAAGGTTTGATTTTGTCTTTTTGAAGATAGGCTATAGACAACACAGCTCAACAACTTGTTTAGTTAAATACTGGCCAAAGGTATTTATCTTCCTCAGTATGTATGGCCCATAGTAATACCATGTTAGTATTGAGTGAATTATTGGAGACAATAAAAGGTTAAGAAAAGCTGGGCTTCCCTAGTGGCACAGTGGTTAAGAATCCGCCTGCCAATGCAGGGGACACGGCTTCGTGCCCTGGTCCGGGAATATCCCACATGCCGCGGAGCAACTAAGCCCTTGCGCCACAACTACTGAGCCTGTGCTCGAGAGCCTGCGAGCCACAACTACTGAGCCCACGCGCCACATCTACTGAAGCCTGTGCACTCTAGAGCCCGTGCTCTGCAACAAGAGAAGCCACTGCAGTGAGAAGCCCGCGCACTGCAACAAAGAGTAGACCCTGCTCGTGGCAACTAGAGAAAGCCCGCGCACAGCAACGAAGACCCAACACAGCCAAAACTAATAAACAAAAATAATAAATTTTTTAAAGCTAATAATTATTATAAAAATTATAATAAAACTATTAAAACCCCATCACTCTAACACATCTAATCTCATGTTTGTGTATTAGTGAAGCAGTAGTATTTGTAGTGACCATTCATTAACAATTCTATAGCATCTAAACACTAATGCTGCCCTACACCATCTGTAAGGATGGTCAACTTCCACTTCTGACCATCTGGCGCACATTCTTTTCTGTACCATTCATTTGATGTTTAATCACATATTCCCTAAGAGCTAAGCAATCTCCTGCGATTATGCAATAATAGGGGGAGAGGGGACCCATTGGATTGTAAATTTGGAAATAAGAATTGTAATGCAGAGTCTGTTACTGACTTGCTGTGTGATTTGGGCAAGGTCATTTTACCTATGACTTAGTTTCTTCAACTATAAAAATGACGTTTCTGAAACTAAAGTCACTAAGAATTCTTCCTGGTCATGGGGTTCTTATATTATACTTTGTTTTTTGGTAACCTCCCTCACTAAATGCACTCATACAATATATATTATATCAGTTAATTATCTCAATAGTTGTGTGAATGACTGTCAACCTAGATATGCTCTCTAGGAAGTGTCCTTGGGCTGTCTGATGGGTGCCCAGTCTGGATTAGGTATAGTCTCTGTGGCTTTATAACAAGTACCGTGGACTGGTCTGTAATACAATGTTATGTAGTATTTATCTGTTTATTTGACACTTCCTCTTCTCCACAAAACTGTTAAGTTCTCTGAAGGATTTATAAACTATGCAAGTTCCAACACATAAATAGTACCTAGCATAGCTATTTAATGAAATGAATGAATGGAGTTCCAGGTCCTGCAAAAAATTAGAAATTTCTGCAGTAAAACCACTGGCCTTTTCCAGAAAGCAACTGTTACAACTGGATGACCAAGGAATCTGAATCTTGAAGCATTAGTTTTACATTTTAAAGCAAATGCCCAGAATAAACGTAGACAAGACACACTTTACATAAAATTTGTAACATTTATTTAAGCCAAAAAAAAAAAATCCCCAAAACAAAAATCTGTATACACAACAGTAATACCTAAGTGATGTCCTGATTTAAAACACCATGATTCATGTACAGGACACTCCCATTCATCTGGCCACAGTAAGAACAGTGCCTTCAGTCCAGACAATTGACAGCCTTTGAAATGTATACACATTACACTTTCCAATGAATTTTTCATATCCTTTGAAAGGAGTTAAACTCTTCCATCAGAATTCAAGCAAAAGATAGCTTTTTCCATACTCACAAGTCAGTGAGAATTTGACAGTGGGAATTCTACAAAAGTCAGGGATTTAAAAATTTTATTCTTACAGATTATCTGAAAGTATAAATCTTGACATAACATCCTCCCATTTTTAAATGCTCTCAAGAATTTCCTGCTTTTATGAAAGTATGTCTCAGCTTTCATTAGCAAAGTAGCTTCTTGCTTCTAAGCTGATTAAAGTAAGCTTAAAAGAACCCAATTTGAACAATTTTCCAAAATAAGTTCAAAATTAAGCACATATTATTAATGAACTACATTTATGATTTCTCATAATTTGATAAATTTGGATTTTCTAAATATTCTCGATAGCCATTCTATCTAGCTATGCAGTTAGGTTGTGCTGTCCAAAGGAGCTTTGCTTCACCCAGAGAAATGAGAAATAGCATTGATTTTCCCATAATTTACCAAAAAAAAATTGGGGAGGGGAGAAACAGGCAGAGAAAGTTCTCTCTTAGGCTATCAATCAGTTAACATAAGAATGTCTTAGGTTAAGATTTGGAAACCAAAGAATGCATAATTAGGAGTGTACATGTCACACCAAATCTATGAAATACTAAAAAAAGATAAAGCAGTTACTCATTTAAAGCACACTCAGCAAAATTTCCTATCATACCGCTATTTTCATCACTGGATGAAGTCTGGATTTGCATTGTTACTTAAATAAACAGTTCGTGAGTTAATACAAAAAATGAAAAATGTGTCAATACAAAGCAAATGGTAAAATTTAAATATCCAATATCCACACAATCATCTGAAACTGCTACAATGGATTTGAGAGGGAAACCATAAGTTTGCAAACCTCTCTGTAAGCTATCTTGGAACACTACTCTGAAGCCTTAGCCATATAAAGCCCCCAAATAAGTAACATACAGATGAAACTGCCCATGTCAGCCAACAGTATGATATTGCCTTTAACTTACACCTTCAGTTTAATAATACTGTTTATCTCAAGATAAAAGTTGCACAATAACCCAATAATGTAAACAGACCATTAGAGGGCAGGAGAGGGGTGGGTTTCAACATATACAACACAATAAGTTTATTTTCCTGGCTACTCATGACCTCTTTTCAACCTTGGGTATCGCTGCACCTTGTTCTATGGGGGGACAGGGTGGGGTGTCAGGCATTTTAAAGCACTAAGCCAAAACCATGGTTCATTAATCGATTCTACCCTAATTTAGCACATAATGAACCATAATAAAATATGTTTTCATCAAAATGTGCTCCAAAGGTCTAGATGATGGCCCAATACTATCTTGAGCATGGCATAATTTAAAATATAGCCAAATGAAAGTGACTGGGGAGAAAAAGGGCCAACTCAAAAGGTCCCACTAGCAAATCAACTTCCTAGGCTGGATATACAGCGCTGATATTTTAAAACATGAATCCTTGATTCTTTGGAAGCTTGCAAACAAAAGATATCATGAAATTAAATTCCCATAGTTGCTTTGTGGGATTCATCTCTACCTTGGGTAATTCACTTAAATTGACTAGTGCCACTAAACGGCATTTCTGTCCAAGGGTGAGGAGCGGCAATATTTAAGGTCAATTCCTGGATCTGTGAGTCTGATATGATTTTTTAAATTTTTTAAATTCTCAAGATCAGTAACCACTGAGTCCTTGGCCAGAGAGTAAATTAACCCCTTATTACTACCTGATTTGATTTATGTTCCTTTTCAACTGCAAAAGGAAAAAAAGATTTTTTAGAGTATAAAGAGAACAGCAAAACTTGATGGAAAGAATGAGATACCTTAATTATTTTTGCTTTAATTTCAGACTGCTCTTGTTTTACTCAATAATACCCACATGCATCATTATAGTTTAAAAAGTCTAATTCCATTTCCTTTTTCCTTTAGTAGATCTAAACCTTGCTGTTGCTTGTGGACTGATGTAGTGATAATTTGCAATATCTGAGCACACCAATGATTTGAGCAATGAGTGGTTCAACCCTAGTCTAAATTGTGCTTGAAACAGCACCTCTAAGCCACTGAAGAGGTAACCCTTGAAGGCACCAAGTTCTGTTACATTCTAGTGTACAACTGCAAACGGGAGCCCTAATAGATTCTTTCTGTAGAGACATGCCAGTTACACCTCATAATTTCAATATATATATATATATATATATATATATATATATATATATATATACATATACATATATACCGTGTTATAGCCAGATTCAAGACCTTATAGACAATTCAGTGCCATAATTAGATACACAATTTTAAGACCTAAAATTTTTATATATTTGGGATGTGCCTAATTATTTTGCTTTTAAGACTCAAAAGTATCTGGCCATTACCAGTGCTCAAAGTAGTAAATTTCAATTTCAATTTAAATATATTTGAGTCTTCATCTATCAACAAGTTATTCTGAGTAATGAAGGGATTTATTGTTTTCCATATATTTTTAGCCATTTTTGAAAACAATTTATAAAGACAAAAACCTAGGATTAGCCTAGAAGGAACATGTACTTTTGTCTTGAATAGGATACAATAGAAACTTGAAGCCAAACTTCTCAAATAGGCTTTCCCTTAACTACACAAGCTAGAAGACCTAGAAATGGTCTACATAGCTAGCGACTCCAAGCTTTTGTAGGCCATCCTGTTTTCTACATTTTGCCTTAGATATTTAAAACCCAGAAAAAGGGGGAAATTTTTAAAAGAATTTTCCATTTCCTCTGAAATAGAAATAATCTGTGAAAATTTATCTCACACCTATAAAAATTCCTTAAACCAGTTAAGTCAGAATTAACCCACAATTTAATATGGTTTTTAATGATTCTAAATATCTATTTTCATTTAGTTTAAGTTTTCACTCCTATGAAGGAGCACCAAATAATTCAAGTATGACTACTGCGATAGTGGTATGAAATATGTATGTCAAAAATATTATCAGCATACTAATAAGCCAGCTCCTTTCTAAATAAAAATGCTTCTGAATAATCACCATGATTTTAAACGTATTATTTAAAATCTCTATTGAAAACATTTTGGCCATCTATGAAAAAGATGTAGTCATCTAAGACTGCAGGTTAACTTTATTCACAAACTAAAATTTAAGATGGATACTCTGGTTTCTCTTCAGATCGTATAAATCTTTTGCCTTTTTTTTTGTTTAATGGAAAATAACTCTCTTGGTGACTTGCTGCCTCCCAACTGCCATTATTGATAACTGATTCTTTACTGTAACAACTCTCTTAAAGGAAAGGCAACTGTCTAAAAAATAACCCATCACAAAATATTTCCTTTTATGCACTGCAACTAGAATCATTACATTTAACAACAGTCTAATTCTTCTTGTTTACTTTTGGCAGTGAGATGTGCCTATCCTTCCCCAACATGAAAATATTAAGATATACGTAGTCTGAAACAAAAGAAAATTAACTTCTCATGGCAAAATATACTGTTGCTACTTGTATTTTAAGTGAGTAGGAAATACCATGTGTAGTCTCTATTCCACTGAACAAAATGACTTTGAAATAGAGGGAAAAGGATGGTCTGTTTGAGCAAGAGGTGATTTTTGTAAAATTCACATTTTCACAACAATATGACATAAAGAAATTCAGACAGTTAATCTCTAACGCAGAATGCTGTAATATTTTATACTGTGGTGCTTGGGGAAATATTTCTAGAGAGTAACCAGTAGTCTGTGTAGGAAGCAGCAGCCCATGCCTCCAGGAATAAATATGAACAAGCTACTGCGCAATGCCTCAGGAGAGGTGTGCTCCAGAATATTAGCCAGTCCCAGTTCAAAAACTATATACCACAAGAGCAGACCTTTTCCCAGTTCCTAAACTCTATTTTCCCTTAGTAGTTTTTCTTTTTAATATATTTTCTGCCAGCCATCCGGGCACCAGCCAGTGAGTAGCTTTCACAAGGAGAGGACTCAGATTTCCATTCTTTCATACTAAGAAGGACATCTTATAAAAGATACACAGACAGAGAATAAAGGCATTTTATACAGAAGCAATATAAAATTTACAACTGAAGCAGTGCCAGAAATCAGGTTAACAGCTTATCTGAAGCTGCAAATTGACTGAAGGGACTTTAAGATCAGAAAAGTCTGGCCTAAGGGTCCGTGCAAACTTCCTCATAAAACTGTAGAATTTTAAGCACAGGTAAGTTCAAACACTGAAGGATGTGGAAATTTTCCTAAAAGGCAATGATGAAGGAAGAGACTCTTCTCATCTGGTAAGTTAAAAATCACAAGACAAATCAGAGACTGTTCACATGGGCAGTACTGTACATTATCAATCCCATACTCACTTTATGACTCTTGTTGTAGAAACCCCCAAAACATCAGAGAGGGTAAGATATTCCAAGTGAACCTAGCACAAAAAGAATTTCTGTGATTCAATTATCCAATTACCTATAGCTATCAATTTAGTCTGGCCTGGGGCTGCTTTTTACAGGGAGGTGGTCTTCCATGGCGTACAATGTGTTTCTCTAAGCTGTCCAGGATGGCCACAGCAATCTGTTGGACATGAGGATCAGTCTGTTCATGTTCTTTGATGTTGTATAAATGCTGCAATCCTCCTTCCTCAATCAGCATGCTGCAATACCTTGAGGCTGAAAGAAAACAGGAGAAAGAGCTTTCCTTAAAAAACTTAATTTTTTTGTGGAATAATTTTTTTTTTTTTGCTTAAATTTAAGCTGTTTTGTTATTGCTCACTAACATAAGTTAGAGCTTGAAAAATATCTCTGTAATGATGTCATGCCTACACTACAAGGCCCACACATAGATCATAGATAATACACATACCATTTTATATATATATATATATTATATATAATATATATAAAAATCATAACCATAAGACACAGACAATTTTCTTTGACCCCCAAATCATGAGTAAGATGGGTACTGTTACACTTTTATGCATTTCCTATGTTAAAAAAAAAATTTAGAGCTTCCCTCGGGGCGTAGTGGTTAAGAATCCGCCGGCCAATGCAGAAAACATGGGTTCGAACCCTGGTCCAGGAAGATCCCACATGCTGCGGAGCAACTAAGCCCGTGCACCACAACTACTGAGCCTGCGCTCTAGAGCCCGTGAGCCACAACTACTGAGCCCACTCGCCTAGTGCCTGTGCTCTGCAACGAGAAGCCACCACAACGAGAAGCCCGTGCACCGCAACGAAGAGTAGCCCCCACTCGCTGCAACTAGAGAAAGCCTGCATGCAGCAACGAAGACACAACACAGCCAAATATAAATAAATAAATAAAAATTTAATAGCAGTCATATTGTACATGCAGTATTCATTATTTTAAAATATTTTTTTCCTTTTGCCTTTTTTTTACACATGCCTTTTAAAGTTTATTTTTTGAGTTTTAGTCATATTTATTAAAGTCTAATTTACACACAATAAAACACACCTAATTTAATCTATAGTTTTATGAGTTTTGTCAAACGTATACACTTGTGTAACCACCAACACAATCAGGATATGGAATATTTTCAACAACTAAAAAGTTTCCTTGTGCACCTTTGAAGTCAATCTCCCCTGCACCCCTCATCCCAGGTAACCACTGTTCTAATTTCTGTGATATAGACTTTTGCCTACAACTTCATATAAATGGACAGCATGTAACCTTTTATGTCTGTCTACTTATCAGCATGATAAGCTGATATCAGCTACTATCAGCATGATGTTTTCGAGATGTTTCCAAGTTGTTACCTGTATCTAATCTTTTTTTGTTGTCTTAAGCTGAGAAGTATTCCACTGCACTGAATACGTCACATGTTTTTAATGTTATTGTACTGATGGACATTTGTTGGATGTTCTCTCTCCCTGAGCATTTCATTACAATGACTAAAAATGCTATAATCATTCTTTCACAAGTTTTTTGGTAACTTTTCATTGCCTGGATCTTGAGAAAATACCTAAAATGATGGGCAAATGCTAAATGTATGTTTATTTTTATTATTTTATTTTATTTTTTTATACAGCAGGTTCTTATTAGTTGTCAATTTTATACACATCAGTGTATATATGTCAATCCCAATCTCCCAATTCATCGCACACCCAACCCCCCCACCACCACTTTCCCCCCTTGGTGTCCATACATTTGTTCTCTACATCTGTGTCTCAATTTCTGCCCTGCAAACCGGTTCATCTGTACCATTTTTCTAGGTTCCACACATATGCATTAATATACAATATTTGTTTTTCTCCTTCTGACTTACTTCACTCTGTATGACAGTCTCTAGATCCATCCATAAATGTATGTTTAACTTTATAAGAAATCACCAAATTGTTTTCTGAAATGGTTGTATAATTTTTCATTCCCATCAGCAATGAATGAGAAAGTTGCTTCATGTCCTCATCAACACTTGTCATTGTCCATCTTTTTGATTATAGGCAGCCTCCCTAGCAGGTGTAAAGTGGCTTATACCTCACTGTGGCTTTAATTTATATTTTCTAATGACTGATGATGCTGAACATTTTTTTTGCCATCGTGACAGTATCTTTATCTTTTTAATGTTATTTATTTATTTTTTTGGCCATGCCCTGTGGCATGCGGGATCTTAAGTCCCCTGAACAGGGATCAGACCTGTGCCCCGTGCAGGGGAAGCATGGAGTCTTAACCACTGGACCACCAGGGAAGTTCTGAACTTCTTTTAATGTGCTTATTGGCCATTTGTATATTTTCTTTGAAGAAATGTCTATTCGGATCCTTTGCCAATTTTTAAACTGGGTTATTTTCCTTTTTATTATTGTGTTTATATATTCTGAAAACAAATCTCTCATCAGGTATATAATTTGCAAATATTTTCAACCATTCTGGGAGTCGTCTTTTCACTTTCTTGATGGTGTCCTTTAAAGCACAAAAGTTTTAAAATTTTTTATTAAACCCAATTAGACCAGTTTTCTTTTGTCACATGCTTTTGGCGTCCTATATAAGAAATCACTGTTTAATCCAACATCATAAAGATTTATACCTATGCTTTCTTTTAAAAGTTCTATATGCTTATGTATATGTAAATGTAGTTCTTATACTTAGGCCTGTAATCCATTTTTGAGTTAATTTTTGTATATGGTATGAGGTAAGGGTCAAAGTTCTTTCTTTTACATGTGCCTACTCAGTTTTCCCAGCACCATTTGTTTAAAAACCTGTTCTTTCCCCACTGAATTGTCTTGGCACCCTCGTCAAAAATCAATTAACCACAGATGCATGGTTATTTTTGGACTCTCAATTCTATTGCATTGATCTATACATCTATCCTAATGATGTTGAGCATCTTTTCATGTGCTTATTTGCCATCTGTAAATCTTTGGTGAAAAGTCTGTTCAACTCTTTTGTCCATTTTCTTGTATTCTTTTCTTATCATTAAGTTTTGAAAGTGCATGGTATATTTTGAACACAAACGTTTTATCAGACATGTGATTTGAAAATTTTGACCCAGTATGTGCACTAACTTTTCATTTTCTTGACAATGTCTTTCAAAAAGCTGAAATCCTTAAGTTTGACTTGTTCACGTCCAATTTAGCAGGTTTTTCTTTTTCTTTTTTTTTGCTGCTCCGTGTGGCTTGTGGGATCTTAGTTCCCCAACCAGGGATTGAACCCGCATGCCCTACAGTGGAAGTGTGGAGTCTTAACCACTGGACTGCCAGGGAAGTCCCTCGTTTTTTCTTTTGTAGATCATACTTTTGTGCATATTTAAGAATTTTATCTCGACAGATGCAGAAAAAGCTTTCGACAAAATTCAACACCCATTTATAACAAAAACCCTCCAGAAAGTAGGCATAGAGGGAACTTACCTCAACATAACGAAGGCCATATATTACAAACCCACAGCCAACATCACTCTCAATGGTAATAAACTGAAACCATTTCCACTAAGATCAGGAAGAAGACAAGGTTGCCCACTCTCTCCACTATTATTCAACATAGTTTTGGAAGTTTTAGCCACAGCAATCAGAGAAGAAAAAGAAATAACAGGAATCCAAATCGGAAAAGAAGAAGTAAAGCTGTCACTGTTTGCAGATGACATGATACTATACATAGAGAATCCTAAACATGCTACCAGAAAACTACTAGAGCTAATCAATGAATTTGGTAAAGCAGCAGGATACAAAATTAATGCACAGAAATCTCTTGCATTCCTATACACTAATGATGAAAAATCTGAAAGAGAAATTAAGGAAACACTCCCATTTACCATTGCAACAAAATGAATAAAATACCTAGGAATAAACCTACTTAAGAAGACAAAAGACCTGTATACAGAAAACTATAGGACACTGATGAAAGAAATTAAAGATGACACAAACAGATGGAGAGATATATCATGTTCTTGGATTGGAAGAATCAACATTGTGAAAATGACTACACTACCCAAAGCATTCTACAGATTCAATGCAATCCCTATCAAACTACCAATGGCATTTTTCATAGAACTAGAACAAAAAATTTCACAATTTGTACGGAAACACAAAAGACCCCAAATAGTCAAAGCAATCTTGAGAAAGAAAAACAGAGCTGGAGGAATCAGGCTCCTAAACTTCAGACTATACTGCAAAGTCACAGTAATCAAGACAGCATGGTACTGGCACAAAAACAGAAATATAGATCAATGGAACAGGATAGAAAGCCCAGAGATAAACCCACACACCTATGGTCACCTTATCTTTGATAAAGGAGGCAAGGATATAAAATGGAGAAAAGACAGTCTCTTCAATAAGTGGTGCTGGGAAAACTGGACAGCTACATGTAAAAGAATGAAATTAGAACACTCCCTAACACCATACACAAAAATAAACTCAAAATGGATTAAAGACCTAAATGTAAGGCCAGAAACTATAAAACTTTTAGAGGAAAACATAGGCAGAACACTCTAAGACACAAATTACAGCAAGATCCTTTTGGACCCACCTCCTAGAGAAATGGAAGTAAAAACAAAAATAAACAAATGGGACCTAATGAAACTTAAAAGCTTTTGCACAGCAAAGGAAACCATAAACAAGATGAAAAGACAACCCTCAGAATGGGAGAAAACATTTGCAAACAAAGCAACTGACAAAGGGTTAATCTCCAAAATATACAAGCAGCTCATGCAGCTCAGTATCAAAAAACAAACAACCCAATCCAAAAATGGGCAGAAGATCTAAATAGACATTTCTCCAAAGAAGATATACAGATTGCCAACAAACACATGAAAGGATGCTCAACATCACTAATCATTAGAGAAGTGCAGATCAAAACTACAAGGAGGGGGCTCCCCTGGTGGCGCAGTGGTTGAGAGTCTGCCTGCCGATGCAGGGGATACGGGTTCATGTCCTGGTCCGGGAGGACCCTACATGCCGCGGAGCGGCTGGGCCCGTGAGCCATGGCCGCTGGGCCTGCGCGTCCGGAGCCTGTGCTCCGCAACAGGAGAGGCCACAGCAGTGAGAGGCCGGCATACCGCAAAAAAAAAAAAAAAACACAAAAACTACAATGAGGTATTACCTCACACCAGTCAGAATGGCCATCATCAAAAAATCTATAAACAGTAAATGCTGGAAAGGGTGTGGAGAAAAGGGAACCCTCTTGCACTGTTGGTGGCAATGTAAATTGATACAGCCACTATGGAGAACAGTATGGAGGTTCCTTAGAAAACTAAAATTAGAACTACCATATGACCCAGCAATCCCACTACTGGGCATGTACCCTGAGAAAATCATAATTCAAAAAGAGTCATGTACCACAATGTTCACTGCAGCTCTATTTACAATAGCCAGGACACGGAAGCAACCTAAGTGTCCACTGACAGATGAATGGATAAAGAATATGTGGCACATATATACGATGGGATATTACTCAGCCATAAAAAGAAATGAAACTGAGTTATTTGTAGTGAGGTGGATGGACCTAGAGACTGTTATACGGAGTGAAGTTAGAAAGAAAAACAAATACCGTATGCTAAGACATATATATGGAATCTAAAAAAAGAATAAGTGGTTCTGAAGAACCTAGGGGCAGGACAGGATAAAGACGCAGACATAGAGAATGAGGACATGGGGAGGGGGAAGGGTAAGCTGGGACGAAGTGAGAGAGTGGCACGGACATATATACACTACCAAATGTAAAAACGATAGCTAGTGGGAAGCAGCCGCACAGCACAGGGATATCAGCTCCATGCTTTGTGTCATGTCCATCTAGAGGGGTGAGATAGGTAGGTTAGGAGGGAGACGCAAGAGAGAGGAGATATAGGGATATATGTATATGTACAGCTGACTCACTTTGTTATACAGCAGAAACTAACACACCATTGTAAAGCAATTATACTCCAATAAAGATGTTAAAAAAAAAATAGAATCTGCCTAAGACAAGGTTACAAATATTTTGTCACATTTTCTTGTAGAAACTTTTAATAGCTTTTGGTTTCATATTTAGACTTATGATCAATTAAGAGTTAAATTTTAAAAAAGTAATTATTTATTTTGGCTGTGCCAGGTCTTAGGTGTGGCATGTAGGATCTTTGTTGTGGCATGAGGGATCCTTAGTTGTGGCATGTGGGCTTCTTAGTTGTGGTGTGTGGACTCTTAGTTGCAGCATGCACACAGGATCTAGTTCTCCAACCAGGGATCAAACCTGGGCCCCCTGCACTGGGAGCTTGGAGTCTTAGCGACTGGATCACCAGGGAAGTCCCAAGAGTTAATTTTTGTATACAAAGTATGAATCAAAGTCCTTTTTTTTTTTTGCAGACAGAGATACACTTGATGCAGTAGTGTTTGTTCAAAAGACTCGTATTTCTCTATTGAATTGCTTTGAACTTATGTCAAAAACTAACTAACCAGGGGCTTCCCTGGTGGCGCAGTCGTTGAGAGTCCACCTGCCTATGCAGGGGACACGGGTTCGTGCCCCAGTCTGGGAAGATCCCACATGCTGCAGAGCGGCTGGGCCCATGAGCCATGGCCGCTAGGCCTGTGCATCCGGAGCCTGTGTTCTGCAACAGGAGAGGCCACGACAGTGAGAGGCCTGCGTACCACAAAAAAAAAAAAAAAAGCCAAAGTGTACAGAGAAAAAAAAACTAACTATATGTGTATAGGTCTGTTTCTGTACTTTCTATTCTGGTCCTTTGAACATTCTTTGTTTATGTTTATGCCTGGACTTCTAATTGGTGTCTGAAGTGAGGGCAGTTTTGTGGGACTGAGCCCTTAACTTGTGGAATCTGACACTATCTCCAGGTAAATAGTGTCAGAATTGAACTAAATTTGTAGGACACCCAGTCAGTGTCGGCTGAGAAATGGAGAACTTTTAGGTGGGATGTGGAAAAAACACATATCAGAATTGGTGTCAGAAGTGGGGTTTGCTATCCTGGTCCTGGCTTATGGAAACATGTGGTTAGGGAACAGAAAGGATAAAAAGGTGAGGGATAAGGAACCTTTGGTTCTTGGGTGGCTACTCCATGATGTGGAGTAGCAGCTGTGCTGCAATCAGTTACTAACAGTAAAAGTTACCAATGGAATTTTTTTTTTTTTTTTGCGGTATGCGGGCCTCTCACTGTTGTGGCCTCTCCCGTTGTGGAGCACAGGCTCCGGACATGCAGGCTCAGCGGCCATGGCTCAAGGGCCCAGCCGCTCCGTGGCATGTGGGATCTTCCCGGACCGGGGCACGAACCATGCCCCCTGCATCGGCAGGTGGACTCTCAACCACTGTACCACCAGGGAAGCCCAATGTTTGTTTCTTTGTTTGTTTTTAATATTTATTTATTTATTTATTTGGCTGCTCTGGGTCTTAGTTGCAGCAGGCAGGCCCCTTAGTTGTGGCATGCAAACTCCCAGTTGCAGCATGCATGTGGGATCTAGCTGCCCAACCAGGGATCAAACTTCGGCCCCCTGGAGTCTCAACCACTGCGCCACCAGGGAAGTCCCAACCAATGGAATTTAGAGATGAATCCAAACCTGACCACCAATTGTTTTTATCTAATCAAGGCAAAGATTGACACAAGGCCAGGATTCCTTGGCTTGACTCCTTACTGGGGACTTAAAGCCTTTTGCACAAGAGTGGGTAACTTAGGAAGTGGAGAAGTTCCTGGTGAAGTCCTGATGTGGGCTACAATTAGAGAGTTTTAAAAAAAAAAAAAAATGTAAGGATTGACAGGATTATGAAAGTTGGGAGTGTTTTTTAAAAAATATTTATTTATTTATTTATTTATTTATTTATTTGGCTGTATCGAGTTTTAGTTGCATCCCACGGGCTCTAGAGCCTGCGGACTTAGTTGCACTGAGGCATGTGGCATCTTAGTTCCCCGACCTGGGACCGAACCCACGTCCCCTGCATTGGTAGGTAGATACTTAACCAATGGATCACCAGGAAGTCCTGAAAATTGGAATGTTTAAACAGACTTTATGTAAAGAAGTTGTGTCTCCTTTGCCTCAATATTTTATGGAAATGAGTATTATGTCTGGCTGGGGAACACTCTCCTACCTAGTACTGTAAGACCAAAATCTGTGGATGATTACAGTTAGGAATAAAAGGGTTAACAGAATTAAGGTAAAGGTTTGTAGGAGAATTGGTATGGTTGAACAGACTTTATGTGAAGTGGTTACATTTCTTTTACCTAATGGTATTATGAGAATGAACATTTTATTGACTGCGAAATGTTTCCACTACTTAACATCATAAAACAGAAAGCATGTAAATCCACCTTTCAAGCAATGTTAATTGGACATGCTAAATGGGAACCAGTTAAGATTGCCCAAGCCAATGCAATGTAGAATAGAAGCTGGAGTGCTGGTAGGGACAAATTCTCTGTGCCATAGCCCTATGTGAAGGACTGACTGGGGTTTATGGCAAAAGCCTGTGAGTGCCTACCAGAGATGATTACTGGGACTTTGGACTTGAGAATTTCCATTTGAGGGGCATTTATTACCTTGCTATTTGACATTAATTGAAGCTACCCTCATGACTGAAGGACAAAAAATGATCTTCAAACCTGAAATACCCAAGACGTTTTGAGTGATGTCAGAGAAACACTCTAATGGGGATGGCAGTGCCCAGAAGAGTTCCATAATAAAACGGAATTGGTTTATACAGGATCGTGCTACCTGGAGAATGCAAGGAGATACTCATGAGCAGGGAGCCTCTTTCTCCCTAGTCAGTCCCTAGGACTGACTTTGGAACTGCACAAGGAGCTGCCAGATTGTATAGTCACTTGGACAGTGCCCTATAAACAGCTCTCCAACAACCAACAAACAGCTGCTTGGTTTGTGGATAGCAGTTCCAAGGCAAACAGACAACATCCTGTTTGGAAGGCCATCATTCTGATTGAAAAAGGTAAAACCAAAACGGCTCTGTGGACTGAACTGCATGCTGTTTTCCCATCCTTTCCCAAGGATGAAAAACTAAATAGTGGTAAAAGCCTCTGTTTGGGTTTTTTCATGGGCAGTGGCCAATGGTCTAGCCGTGTGGGTGGATACAAGGGCAATGGAAACCTGGTCATTAAGGCAGGACATATCTGTGCCCATCAGAAGAACTCTCTTCCATGTTCAGAAGCTGACTGGAACTGACAAGCAGATATCCCAATGCGCTTGCTTGAGGTGGCCACCTGAGTCCATGAGATGAGTGGATATGGAGGAACTGCAGCAATGCAGAAATGGACTGAATCTAGACATATTCCTCTTGCATTTTGAGGCACAAAGTGCCAGAGTCAAGGAAAACGTTTTCTATCCCTACAATGTCTAACAATGGGCAGAGAGATATCCTCCTCAGAGTAATAGTTTGATACAGAATTGGAATAGGCAATTAAAACATTAGTTATCTAAAATCGGAGATGGGAGGGAGGGTGGAGATATAGGCCTGAAGGGCTAGCTTTCACACCTTCACGAGTATATGTATGCTCACACTCAATATGAGTGGAGCTAAAAGAAATGTCCCCACTAGGGACTTCCCTGGTGGAGCAGTGGATAAGACTTTGCACTTCCAATGCAGGGGGCACGGGTTTGATCCCTGGTCAGGGAACTAGGGCCTACATGCATGCCACAACTAAGAGTTTGCATGCCACAACTAAGGAGCCCACATGCCGCAACTAAGAAGCCCTGGAGCCGCAACTAAGGAGCCCACATGCTGCAACCAAGGATCTCATGAGCTGCAATTAAGACCCAGCACAACTAGATAGATAGATAGATAGAACGTCCCCACTAGATATTCTCCTGTTTTTCTGGGGAACCTGGGGAAGAGGGAGTGGGAAAGGATGTTGATATGATTATGTAATTCTTGCTAAGGGAGGATACTGGTATAATGACTCTACTTTTTTCTTCTTCTTCCCCATATCACAACGTTTTTTAATTCCCCTACCTGGTGCAGTGGTCACAGAACCAGGGCTGCAACTACAAATGCTGGAAGCAGGGATGATTCCTAAGCAAGAAACTTTAACTATGTTGTAAAGTCTTTTTGTCAGGGTTCCCAAGGGCCTAATGGGTTGGGTTATGCCTTAACTCCATCTGGCAAAATTGGGAATAACACTGAATGCAACTATATTGCCTCGTGGTAAAATTAGCCCGCTAGTTCTGCACCTATGAAATCTTACATAGGTGCATCTGAATGACAGCAGACTAAGGGGGAGACACTTGCTAGACTAGTATTACTGTTGGCAATCTAGACCAACACAGTAGCCAAAATTAATGTCCCTTCCGAAGGTGGAAAAGTTTGAGTGTACATGAAGAGAAGGAGGAACAGGAGCCGAGGGTACAGGCATGAATAAATAGGCTATGTAATAAGAGAAATTCAGTATGACATTAACACATCAAAAACGGCTCAGAGCGGGGCTTCCCTGGTGGCGCAGTGGTTGACAGTCCGCCTGCCGATGCAGGGGACACGGGTTTGTGCTCCGGTCCGGGAGGATCCCACATGCCGTGGAGCGGCTGGGCCCGTGAGCCATGGCCGCTGGGCCTGCACGTCCAGAGTCTGTGCTCTGCAGCGGGAGGGGCCACAGCAGTGAGAGGCCAAAAAAAGGCTCAGAGCAAGAGATGATATTATTTCTTAGTTAAAGAGCAATATATGGCTTCACCCTAAGACCACTTCTGCTTTTGGAGCCTTACAAAATCTACTGGAAGCCTGCAAACCTCAGTGGCCTTGCCCTGGGAGACATCCCACTCTGTCACCTCATTACCGTATGTCAAAAGGGGATCCTTATGAATGACAAAAGACACTCCTATCACTCAGGAAATTATAAAGGTTTGAGGAGTTCTGTGCTAGGAACCAGGAACAAAGACCAAATATAGTTCTTATTATATCTTCTGGTCTTTGATGACAGATCCCTTAAAACAAAATGATTGTAACAGTTAACAGATACTAGCACATTACTAGAGTCCCATTCAGTCATTAATAATTAGTCCAGTTTATCATATGAAAATGTCTCTCAGGGCAAGGGAGCATTCACCATGTTGGTGAATGCACTCACATGCCTGGATGATGGGACAGCCTAGTTCCATGGGGACAGAAGCTCCTGTGCTCAGAATCCTTCAGAACCCTGACCTATGTATCTCTTAATCTGGCTGCTCATCTGCATCCTTTATAATAAACTGGTAAATATAATTAAATGTTTCTCTGAGTTCTGTGAGCTGCTCTAGCAAATTAATTGAACCAGAGGAGGGGGGGTCGTGGGAACCTCAGATCTACAGCTAGTCAGTCAGAAGCACAGGTAACAACATAAACTTGGGATTGGCACCTGAAGTGTGGACAGCAGTATTGTGGGATTGAGCCCTTAACCTGTATCCGATCTGACACTATCTCCAAGTAGACAGTGTCAGAATTGAGTTAAATTTGTTGGACACCCAGTCAGTGTCTGCTGAGAATTAGAGAACTGCTTGATGAGGTATGGAAAAAACACACATTTGGAGCCACAAAACACCTGTCTTGATTACTGTAGCTCTATAGTATGTCTTGAAGTCAGGTAGTATACCTCCTCCAATTTTGTTCTTCGTTTTTCTAAGTTGTTTCAATATTCTAGGTCCTTTGCATTTCTGTATGAATTTTAGAATCAGCCTGTGAATTTCTCTTCTGCTAAGACTGCTAAGATTTTGACTGGGACTATATAAATCTACAATACATTTGGAGAGAAATGCCATTTTAACAATAGTAAGTCTTCCAACTCATAAGTGCTGTCCTCTCTATTTGGTTAGGCCTTCTCTAACGTCTCTCAGCAATGCTTTCTTTTTCTCAGTGTACAGGTCTTGTACATCTTTGTCAGATATATCCCTAAGTATTTCATAGTTTTTGGTAAAACTGTAAATGTCATTTTTTCATTTATACTGGTTGCAGCTAATATAAAGAAATGCATCTGATTTGTGTACATTGATCTTGTATCCTGGAACCTTGCTAAACTCACTTATTAAGTCTAGTTGCCCTCTTGTAGATTTCATGGGATTTTTCTACATAGATAACATGTCACCTGTGAATAAAAACAGTTCTACTTCATTCTTTCCAATCTGGATGTCTTCTGTTTCTTTCCTGATCACACTGGACAGAACCTTCATTACAATGTTCAATAGCAGTGAGGTAGGACATCCTTGCCTTGTTCCTGATCTTAGAGGGGAAACAGTCACATTTAATTTTTCACTATTAATTTTGACGTTAGCTGTAGGATATCCTTAGATGCTCTTTCTGCATCTACTGAGATGATCAGATTGTTTTTCTTTCCTGGTGTGGTAATAGGATGAAACACATTGATTTTCAAATGTCAAACCAACTTTGCATTCCTGGAATAACCTCCTTGGTCCTTTTTATATACTGTTGGGTTCCATTTGTAAAAAAATTTTTAAGAATTTCCTCATCTATGCTCATGAGAGATATTGTTCAGTAATTTTCTTTTCTTATGTCTTTGCCTGGTATTGACATCAGGATAATTCTGGTGTTCTTGCTTTCTAATTTTTTTTTAAACCAGCTTTCTTTCAGTTTGGATATTTTCTATTGCTGTGTATTCAATTTCACCAACCTTTTCTTATTTGGATCTACGTTTAAGCTCACCCAAATATTTTTCATGTCAAATTTTAATTTTTTTAAACATTACTTTTCCTCCTCTTAATTTCATGTTTTCTTTAAAATCTTGGATCATATCTATAAAAAAAGTTTGAATATTTTTTCCTGCTAATTCCGTCATCACTACCATTTCTGGGTCTGTTTCAATTGTCTAATTTTTCTCCTGGTTATGGGTCATATTTTTCTGCTTCATCTTTCATCTAGCAACTCTTACCATATAACTAAACATGTTGTTGAGTGTATAGATTTTGTTGTCTTTTTTAACAGAGTGCTGAGTTTTTCTCTGACAGTTTACTTGCAGAGCAGCTTGATCAATTTAAGACTTGCTTTTAAGCTTCACAGGGTTGCCTTAGAGAAACCTTTAATGTAGGACTAGTTTAATCTTTTCTGGCATCTGTAGTGAATGTCCTGGGTATTAAGTTCTTTCCACTGTTTGGAATTTGAATATTTTCTAACCTGTGTAAGCTCCATGTGTTGTTCAGTTAGCAGCTCCTTGGTATTTGTTCTTTTTCAGGCCTCAGGAAGTCTCACCCTAGGCATGCACAGCCTAAGACTCAAGAAACTCCTATGAAGATTTCTGAAGTTCTTTCTTAGAACAGTGTAAGTCTCATTCACCACTGTCATTGATTTCTAATATTGCCAAGCTCATTCTGAAAGTATAAATTTAGTTCATAACTTAAGATTCTCTTTACACTGTATTTTTAAAAGTCTGTGTCCTTAAAAATCAAACACAATTTACAATTTCACTTGAAAAAGAAAAACACAGTTCTCTTTTTGGTACATACGATTCTTGCTGCAGACATGCTGCATGGCCCAAACTGCCCATAGCTGGACTCCTGGTGTTGTGAAACAGCCAAGTAATGGGAAAAATGGATTAAAGGACCTAAAAGTTCAAAGAAAAGAATAAAAGTTACATCCTATGCTTAGTGTCATTTTCTAAAGCAATGCTACAGAAATTTCATCCTGCTATTTTTAAACTATATAATATAAATGAGCGTCTATAGAACATCTTTTCTTTGTCTTAGCTATTTGATAAACGAGTATATTCAGACAAAAGTCTTGGTACAGAAGATGGAAGGTGATCAGAACAACATACTTTTTCTCAAAAGCACCTGTTGGTCTTGAAGATACACATTTGAAGAACCGCAGACTTTGGTTTGGAAACTTAGATAAGGAGAAGTTAGTTGATAACTAACCAGAACAACACCATGACGGAGCTCTAGAATTAGCCTTTCTATTTCTACAAGTCTTCTGCCCAAAAATGTACAGAACATAAGTGGGAATCAAAAGTGTTGGCAGCATCAGCATTTATAAAGTAGACAACAAAATAAATTGCAATAATAATATTTATGCAGCAATCTGGAATACTTCTGGTATATTAGTAACTTATCTATCAAGTCACCTGTCATAAATAGAGTTAGAGTCCAGTATGCCCTTTAGTAAATTATTATAAACTGTTTCCCTGAACAAATCAGGTGCTATTTCTAGTTCTCTAAATGTGTTCTTGTTTTAGACCTCCTTGCATTAATACTCTACCGAAAATCTTCTGTCTCTACTTAATTCTCTCTCAAAACTCAGCTCACAATCTACTTCCTCTGGAAGCTTTTTACCATTTTCCAGTGCATGTTCAGAGCATTCTATGTACATAACTAGCATAGGAGTGAATTATTTCTGATTTACATTTGGTTTCTTCCATCACTAGGCTGTAAAGTTCTCGTATGGAGGCACCATATCTTACTCATCTTTGAATTTCAAGAGCATAGAACAAGACCTTGGCACCTGTTTTCAATAAATGTAGAATGAAGGAAGGACTGATGAATGATAGGTAGCAAAATAAATTAAAAATACTTTATTTTAAAGCCAGTACAAAGATAGATGCTAAAGGGTAAAATCTACACCTAATAGGAATGATCTCTACACAAGCAAAATGACTAGATTACTGGCTTAATATTAATTATCTTGCTAGTTACCTGTATGCTACCATCTCACACTCTGGAGTTGGCCATTTCAAAATTGCTGAATGCTGAAAGACACAAAGCACACAAGAAAGGGTTACAATATTTGTTTAGCACTGCATTATGAGGGTTTGACAGTTTAACCATTATGAATGTTGTTTGTATGCTTCCAAAAAACACCAAATTATCCTACCAGATCATCCAGAAGAGAATTCCTCTGGCTACGACTCAATGTCCAAGCTTGTTCTCCTCTAGATATTAAGTGGGCAATAATCCCAGCTGCAAAGTAACTGACTTCCACTTCAACACTATGTAGAAGGCTACTGATGTGGTCTATAAAATCCTTCCACATTAATTCAGAATGCAATTCTTGTACTTCAGCTATATTGTTCTGGAAAAAAAAGAAGATATAAAAATTAAAATAATATGTATAATAAATGGCTAAATGACACTGCAACGATTTAAATATGTATGGACAAAAGCGAATACTGTTGCTATGTTAGCACAGTGGGATTACAGGTGATTTTATTCCTCTCCTCCCCAAACAATAAAATAATAAAGAAACAGTAGCGAGTTCTGTTTCGGGTAAAACAGTAAACTAGATAACCTAAAAATCTCATGCTATAAAATATCTAGAAGTGCTGAGCAAAAACAGGCAAACAAACTATATATGTAACTTTTTTGGTGGGACAAAATGTAAACAGGGAATCAAACTAGAGCATAACAGGCTATCACTGGCCTGCAGGGGCAAGAGAACTGGGTTTTAATAGACATGCAAGGGCAAACGTAAGGGCCAGAGATTGGAACTAATACAAGGCAAGAACTTTCAAAGCATTACACCTCAGTAAAAGAGTGGATTGACATAGATACATAAAAAAGAAATAATCTGGGCTCTGGCCAATTTAGATTGTGCTTGAACTTCTCCAAAACGATCTAAGATTCAACTTATCTCACTACTCTGAAGATTAATCCTCATTCTTTTTTTTAAAATTCTTAATTTATTTATTTCTGGCTGCATCAGGTTTTAGTTGCGGCATGCAGGATCTTCGTTGAGGTATATGGGATTTTTCATTGTGGCGTATGGGCTCTTTGTTGCGGCGCCTAGGCATCTCTTTCTAGTTCTGGTGAGTGAGCTCAGTAGTTGCGGTGCACGGGATCTCTAGTTGTGGCACGCGGGCTCTGTAGCTGTGGTGTGCAGGCTCCAGAGTGCATGGGCTCCGTAGTTTGCAGCACACTGGCTCTCTCATTGAGGTACGCGAGCTCAGTAGTTGTGGCGCATGGGCTTAGTTGTCCCATGGCATGTGGGATCCTAGTTCCCCAATCAGGGATCGAACCTGTATCCCATGCACTGGAAGGCAGATTCTTAACCACTGGACCACCAGGGAAGTCCCTAATCCTCATTCTTAAAACTTCATTTGATCTACTATGAAATCATAATTCTCTTCCTAACACATTGATTCCATTTCTTAGGAACCAAAAACCCTGGCCTTTTCGTTGGTAAGAAACTATTCACACCCTAGCTTGTCATTCAATAACAAATGAAAATGAAAGCTATCGTGTCCAAATGTATTCTCTGTAACGACTAACAAGTTTTCTTTTCCAATCATGGAAGAGTGAGGATGGAAGAGACAAGTGTAACTTTACTCACTACATGAATGTGTATAATCCTGTACCTTTCCATCAGCATTAGTGATAAATCAATGTCTCCTATGCCCCTCTCTAATCTCACATATTCAAACAAGAAAAGGAATTTCACAATCATTTTTTAAAAATTAATTATCTATTTTTGGCTGTGTTGGGTCTTCGTTGCTGCGTGTGGGCTTTCTCTAGTTGCGGTGAGCAGGGGCTACTCTTCGTTGTGGTGCTCGGGCTTCTCATTGTGGTGGCTTCTCTTGTTGTGGAGCATGGGCTCTAGGCACGCGGGCTTCAGTAGTTGTGGCTCGCGGGCTCTAGAGCACAGGCTCAGTAGTTGCGGTGCACAGGCTTAGTTGCTCCGCAGCATGTGGGATCTTCCCGGACCAGGGATTGAACCTGTGTCCCCTGCATTGGCAGGCAGATTCTTATCCACTGCACCACCAAGGAAGCTCTCACATTCATTTTTTATACTCTTCCCTATTTATGTTTTTTAACACAGCATGTATCATTTTAGAGTGACAAGAAAAGGAAAGATAGATACGCCTTTTAAAATAAACAAATTAAAAAAAGATAGTCCTCTGTCTCCTTCAAGCTTGGGGAAGCTTGATAGAAAGAAATATAAAGACCCTCTGAGAAGGACACACCTTGTACTCAAAGCCCCACAGATGGTGGTAAATTACAATTCACAATGAAAACAATCCATAATGAGTGATATCATCAAATACAGTAGAAAATTAGACTCTCCCAAGAACCTCATGTAATATAAGATAGTACCTGATTTTAAAAAGTTAAACACACACACATACACATACACACTAAAATGCAAAAGACAACACCATTAAAACAAAAAACAACAGATAAGGAAAGATTTGGAATACAGCATCAAAAGAATTATGGCCATTCTTTCTTGTCATAAACAAGTTACTGGAAAATCAGACAAAATATATGAGAGAACTGTTTTCAGACAGCAGACAACTAGCTATACAGGAATGTGATCCCTGAGAGAAGATATTCAAATGGGGCAGTTTCTAGATTGCTACGCATATAAGGGGAAGCTAAAGAGCTGGCAGTTTTGCTGAGTTGAGACAGAGATCAGTCTTCAGGGTGGCCAAGGCAGCAAAAATTTGTAGAACAGAGCAATGTAGAGGAAAAAGTTCCAGAGAAAGAGAAAGAGAAGAAAGACATCTGCAGAGGGATCCCCTAAAATCTTTGGCTGAGTACTGATACGGAGTGAAACTCCATGAGGCCAGGGAAAGAACCACCAGAAAGCAGTACGTGAACAAATCCCAAAGTCACGCAGGGTTAGGAATAATTCACATTCTCACCAGCCAGAGTGAAGAGATCTCATAATAAACAAAACATTTGATAGTAGTGGGGTAACTAGGATAAAGTAGCAGGGTAAAGGTTGATCTGAAGCCATTTTAACAAAGCAAATATAGGCATACCTTGGAGATATTGTGGCTTTGATTTCAGAAAACCACAGTAAAGCAAATATTGCAATCAAGTGAGCTACCCAAATTTCTTGGTTTCCAGTGCATAAAAAGTTATATGTTTATACTATACTGTAGTCTATTAAGTGTGCAAAAGCATAACGTCTTAACAATGTAAATACCTTAATTAAAAAATATTTATTGCTAAAAAATTCTAACCATTATCTGAGCCCTTCAGCAAGTTACAGTAGTAATGTCAAACATCACTGATCAGAGATCACCGTAACAAATATAATCCTAATGAAAAATTCTGAAATGTTGCAAGAATTATCAAAATGTGACACAGAAACACAACGTGAGTTAATGCTGTTGGAAAAATGGTGCAGACAGACTTGTTCAACACATAGTTGCCACGAACCTTCAATTTGTAAAAAACACAGTATTTGTGAAGTGCATAAAATGAGGTATGCCTGTAAATAAGCTTTGAATGGAACAACTTGATCCGTGAGTAGCTTAACTGAATGCCAGCACAAAGTCCAAGATTCTTTAAAGGAAAACAACAAAACTACTAATCAACAAAGTAAATTAAATTTCACAATGACTGCAACCAACTAAAAATTACCAGGCATACAAAGAGTCAGAAAAACATGATCCTTAAACAGGAGAAAAGTCAATCAATAAAAATAGACCCAGAAATGACAGGGATAATAGAATCAGTAGACAAGGATTTAAAACAGTTATTATAGGGACTTGCCTGGTGGCACACTGGTTAAGAATCTGCCTGCCAATGCAGGGGACATGGGTTTGAGCCCTGGTCTGGGAAGATCCCACATGCCACGGAGAAACTAAACCTGTGCACCACAACTACTGAGCCTGTGCTCTAGAGCCCGCAAGCCACAACTACTGAGCCTGCATGCCACAACTACTGAAGCCCATGTGCCTAGAGCCTATGCTCCACAACAAGAGAAGCCACAGCAATGAGAAGCCCGAGCACTGCAACAAAGAGTAGCCCCCACTCACCGCGACTAGAGAAAGCCCATGCGCAGCAACGAAGACCCAACACAGCCAAAAAAATGAAATTAATTAATTTAAAAACACAGCTATTATAAATGTTATAAATATGATACGAATGAAAGAAAAACATGAGCCTGAGGAGGAAAAAAATGAAGATATAAAAAAGATCTAAATGTAACTTCTAGAAATAATATATACATGTACCTGAAATGAAAAATATACTGGATGAGATTAACAGCAGATGATATGCTGCAGGAAAAAAATAATCAGTGAACTAAAAAACAGTAATAGAAAAGAGCAAGGTCAAAACACAGAAAGAAGAAAGGAAAGAAACCTGCCAAAAAAGCCAGCAGAGTATTTCTGTGACTTTTGAGACAATTTTAAGCAATCTAACATACTTGTAATTGGAGTCTCAGAAAGAGAGAAGATAAGAGAGGGTACGGGAAAAAATATTTGAAGAAATAATGGCCAAAATTTTTTCAAACTTATGAAAATTATAAACCTCAAAACCCAACAGAAAAATATCCACTTGGACTTCAACAGTGAGCAAAAATTTATCTTTTGAAAATTAAATCAAAGACTTTTTCACATAAACAAAACCTAAATGAAAATCCATTGCCAGCTTACCTACACTAAAAGAAATGTTTAAAAAAAAAAAGAGTAGTATGAGAAATACGTGGCTAAGTATAAAAGACAAATTTCTCAATTCTTAAATCTATTTAATGAAAGATTGATGAGTACTCTTGCTTCTGGCCAAGATGGACTAAAAGGGGCCAGATTTACTCTCCATTTTAAAACAACTGAAAAAACACAACATGAAACAACAGTTTTCAAGATACTAGACATTACGTAATAAAGAACAGTGACCTTTAGAGATGGAAAACAAACAAGGTGAGATGCTGCCTTGAGAGAGTTTCCAGGCTGTGGCACAGGGATATAGAACTAAAAGCAGAGCCCAGTGGGCTCATGGAGTTGAAGAGATGGAGCTGCGAGTCCAGGGAGACCAAGGCAATTCATAGGACAGAGTACCAGAGAGAAGACAATGTACATGGAGAGAATCCAGAGAGCTGCAGGGAGTAGCACTCTATTCAGCAGAGTACTGATCAGAGCATGACTGTGAGAAAACTATTTGAGGGAAGAAAAAGAGCCATTAAAGATTAGAGAAAAGTTCCCAGCACTCACAAAGGGCCAGGAATAGTGCCTGTTCTCACCATCCATTCTGGAAAAACTCTTCATTCACAGGGCATTGAGCAGAGTACTCAGGAAGGTCTTGTTTCAGTAGTACAGAATAATCAGCCCTAGCCTCAGCACTGCTCTGGATCCTCCTAATAGATCATAAAAGCAAGATCGGCTCCGCCCTCACAACCTTCTCTGGGCGCGGGCCACCAGGTGGTTCTCAGCGGAGCAGGCTGAGCTGCGGGAAGGGAACCCTGGGGAAGAGGAGGGCGCGAGGCATTGAGGCAGGGGAAAGTGATCAGCTGCCCTTCATTGTCAGCTAGGGACGAGCACGCGGCTGCTGCCCCACCTGGCTGCCCACGATCTCGTCTGCAGAAATGTCAGCCGCCGGCGCCCGGGGCCTGTGGGGCACCTACCACCGGGTACTTGATAAAGTGGAGCTCCTGCTGCCTAAGAAATTGAGGCCGTTGTACAACCAACCAGCAGGTCCCAGAACAGTATTTTTCTGGGCTCCAATTATGAACTGGGGGTTGGTGTGTGCTGGATTGGCTGACATGGTCAGACCTGCAGAAAAACTCAGCACAGCCCAATCTGCTGTTTTGATGGCTACAAGGTTTATTTGATCAAGATACTCACTTGTAATTATTCCCCAAAACTGGAGTCTGTTTGCTGTTAATTTCTTTGTTGGGACAGCAGAAGCCTCTCAGCTCTTTCGTATTTGGAGATATAACCAAAGATTAAAAGCTAAAGCAAACAAATAAAGAGTTCTGATCACCCTAACAACCTAGATGTGGACATAACCACTGGGACCTTGTTTGATTTATTACTCAGTTGTCAATGAGGTGATGCTAACTGTGCTAACGTTTGTAATGCATAAAATCTAACTGTAATTGGGAGGTAGTACTTGGTTCAACAGAAAAATAAAGCAAACTTTTAATAATAAAAAAAAAGCAAGATCAAATAGGACCAAACTGTTTAAAAGTCAGTCAATTAATCCCAGAACAAAATTCAAGAATATTTTATAGGAAAATAAAAATATCCAGCATCCAACAAGGTAAAATTCACAATGGTTGGCATCCAATCAAAAACTACCTGGCGGGCTTCCTTGGTGGCGCAGTGGTTAAGAGTCTGCCTGCTAATGCAGGGGACACGGGTTCGAGCCCTGGTCTGGGAAGATCCCACATGCCGTGGAGCAACTAGGCCCGTGAGCCACAACTACTGAGCCTGCGCGTCTGGAGCCTGTGCTCCGCAGCAAGAGAGGCCACGATAGAGAGGCCTGTGCAGCGCGATGAAGAGTGGCCCCCGCTTGCCACAACTAGAGAAAGCCCTCGCACAGAAACGAAGACCCAACACAGCAAAATAAATTAATTAATTAAAAAACTCCTACCCCCAACATCTAAAAAAAAAAAAAAAAAAACTACCTGGCATGCAAAGTCACAGGAAAATGCAACTCTAAAGGAGGGGAATAATCAATCATTTGAAATTTACCCAGAACTAACAAGGATGTTAAAATTAGCAGAGAAGGACAGTAAAATAGTTATTACAAATATATTTCATATGTTCAAGAAGTTAAGTAAAAATATGAAAGATATAAAAAAGACCCAAAATGAAGTTCTAGAGGAGGAAATGACAATGTCTAAAGATAAAAACTACACTAGCTGGGATTAACAGCAGATTAGACACTGCAGAAGAAACAATTACTGAATTAGCAGGCATAGCAATGGAAACAATTCAAACTGAAATGTACATAGAAAATAGAACAAAGAAAATTTTAAAAGCACCAATAAATTGTGAATTTCAAGCAGCTTAATATATGAGAAATTGGAGTCTCCAAAAGACTCCAGTGGGTTGGAAGGAAGGGGTTGCAAAACTTTTTTTTTGAAGAAATAATGGCCAAAAACTTTTCAAACTTGAAAACTATAAACCAAGAAATTCAATGAATCCCAAATACAGGAAGCATGAAGTAAATTACACTAAAATACATCATAATCAAATTACTCAGAACTGTTGTTGCTAATCCTAAATCTTAAAAGTAGCCAGAGGAAAAAATCATATACAATATAGAGGAATAAAGATAACAATGACATCAGATTTCTCACTGGAAAGATGCAAATCAGAAAAAAGGTAACAAACATCTTTAAAGTACTGTCAACCTAGAATTCTAAACCTGGCAAAAAATCATTCAAAAATGAACGTTAAATAAATAAAGATGTTTGCAGACATACAAAAGCTGAAGAATTCACCATCAGCAGACCCACACTACGAAATACGTTAAAGGATGTTTTTTAGGTAGAAGGAAAATGAGAGCAGCTGGAAATGTGGATCTACACAAAGGCAAGAAGAGCATCAGAAATAGTAACTATTTGGGTGAACATACAAATTTTAAAAAATTATTTAAATCTTCTTAAAAGATAATTGATATTAAAAAAGTGTTTATGTGGTTTATTACATATATAAAATAAAATGCATGACAATGATGACATAAAGGAAAGAAGAGCAGAAATGGACATCTACTATTATAAGGTTCTTAATACTATATATGAAATTATATAAAATCTCTTAAAGGGAGACTGTGTTTAAAGATGTATGCTATAAACCCACAACAATCATTAACATAACAAATTAGAGTAACAGCTAATAAACCAAGAAAGGGGATCAAACAGAATTATTAAAAAATACTCAATTAAATCTTTTTTTTAAGGCAGAAACAGAAGAAAAAACAAAGAACAGATAGGACAAAGAGAAAACAAATACCAAGTTGATGAATTCAAATCTAACCATACCAATAATTAAATCAAATGTAAATAATCCAAACAGTCCAAATAAAAAGGAGAGGGGCTTCCCTAGTGGCACAGTGGTTGAGAGTCCGCCTGCCAATGCAGGGGACGTGGGTTCGTGCCCCAGTCAGGGAAGATCCCACATGCCGTGGAGCGGCTGGGCCCATGAGCTATGGCCGCTGAGCCTGCGTGTCAGGAGCCTGTGCTCCGCAACGGGAGAGGCCACAACAGTGAGAGGCCCGCGCACCACAAAAAAAAAAAAGGAGAAATTCTCATATTGGATAAAAAAGCAGGGTGCAAAGTATATGCTGTCTACAACACACTTTAAATATAAAGACAAATATAGGTTAAAAGTAAAAGGATGGAAAAAGATAAACCATGGTAACATTATTCAAAAAAAGCTGGAATAGCTATATTAAGGAGACAAAGGAGATTCCAAAGTAAAGAATATACCAGGTCATTTCATAATGATAAAGGGATCAATTAAGAGGGCATAGCAATTCTGTTTATGAACCTAATAACAGAACTTCAAAATATAGGAAGCAGAAACTGATAGAATATGATAATTGCTAGAACAAGTAGGCAGAAAATCAGTAAGCCTGTGGTAGACTTGAATAATATCAACCTACTAGACCCAACTGACATTTACAGAACACTCTAACAATAGCAGAATATACATTCTTTTTTTTTTTTTTTTTTTGGCGTTCCGGGGCCCTCTCCCTGTTGTGGCCTCCCATTGTGGGGCACAGGCTCCGGACGTGCAGGCTCAGCGGCCATGGCTCACGGGCCCAGGGCCTCCGCGGCAGGTGGGATCTTCCCGGACCGGGGCACGAACCCGTGTCCTCTGCATCGGCAGACGGACTCTCAACCACTGCGCCACCAGGGAAGCCCAGAATATACATTCTTTTTTTTTTTTTTTGGCGTTCCGGGGCCCTCTCCCTGTTGTGGCCTCCCATTGTGGGGCACAGGCTCCGGACGTGCAGGCTCAGCGGCCATGGCTCACGGGCCCAGGGCCTCCGCGGCAGGTGGGATCTTCCCGGACCGGGGCACGAACCCGTGTCCTCTGCATCGGCAGACGGACTCTCAACCACTGCGCCACCAGGGAAGCCCAGAATATACATTCTTATCAAGTGCACAGGGAATACTTACCAGGATAGACCATATCCTGGGCCACAAACAAGTCTCAATAAATTCAAAAGGACTTAAAACAAAGTATGTTCTCTGACCATGAAAAATTAAATTAGAATCTATATCTCAAAATAAATTATTGAAAAAAATTCCATCGCAAAGTAATGGAGAAAGATATGGAAGGAAGCACACCAAGCTGTATTAATATTAATTACCACACAGAGATGAAAATAAAGAAATGTTGGGGACAAAACCTTAAACCTTTTAAATACATTTTGCACTGTTTCACTAGCTACAATAAGCATGTATTCCTTTTTTTAAAAAAAATATTTATTTATTTATTTGTTTTTGGCTGTGTTGGGTCTTTGTTGCTGTGTGCAGGCTTTCTCTAGTTGCGGTAAGCAGAGGCTACTCTTCGTTGAGGTGCACAGGCTTCTCATTGCGGTGGCTTCTCTTGTTGCAGAGCGTGGGCTCTAGGCATGTGGGCTTCAGTTGTTGCAGTGTGCGGACTCTAGAGCGCAGGATCAGTAGTTGTGGCGCACGGGCTTAGTTGCTCTGCAGCATGTGGGATCTTCCCGGACCAGGGCTCGAACCCATGTCCCCTGCATTGGCAGGTGGATTTTTAACCAGTGCGCCACCAGGGAAGTCCCCAGCATGTATTCCTTATGAAATTTTTTTAAAGAGCATTTTTAAAGCCCTGTAAGATCTCTCTGAATATTTAAAATCAATTCCCTTTTTCCTTTTATAATGACTTGAGTCAAATTCTGTATCTAATAATCTACAAGCCCAGTATAAAACAATCAAATACTATAATTTACTTAATACTTCTCTATTACTGGGCATTTAGGTAGTTTTACATTTTCTGCTTTATATAACTAAAACTACAGTAAATAGACAGTCTTCCTTAAATGCCAGCCCTCAGCTTTCCCCAAAATCCATCTTTTATACTCCTGCATCTAGAAAACAAACACTAATCTATGCCTCCTGTGATCTAATTCCTCAAGAGCAGAGGTCTGCTTTGAAATGGGCTTTACCATATGGGTACTTTTCCTGTTGCAGTGATTAAAGGTGATAAAATATCTGATCCTCAGCTTTGTCTCAAAATCCTAGAGGGCTCACTTTAACATATATCCAGTGTATTTATGGAATATCTGATTTGTTAAACAGTTGTTTAAGTGGTAATTATCAATTACCAAACATAGAATCTAAGGACACTTGTAGATTAGTGACATTTTTCATGAGATTTTTTTTTCTGATTATACAAGTAAAATATGCTCACAGTGAAGCTTTGTACTATACCGAAATATATAAATAGAAGTATGTAATTTATATTTTTCCTTTTAGTGTGGTGAAAATCTTAATATGTATATATAATTTTGTAGCCTGCTTTTTTCCCTTAATTATATTATATATATTTTCTAACGTCATTAAGTGTTTACAAATAGAGTAGCATCTTTCTATGTATTACCTCAGATGGAAAATAATTACAGCTTGAAATTAGCAGGAAATACTTATATCTTACCAAAAGTCCTAGGACTTTCTGTTGAATGGATGACTCAGTTGGGAATGACTGTAAAAAGAACGAGAAACCTATAACTAAAGAACCAAATATAATAAATAAATGCTCAAATCAATCAATAAATGAATGTCAAAAACTGTAGGCTAAATTCCCATTCTAACCTCTAGAACCCTCATGAAGAGTTCCAACCCTTGATTTTCAATAAAGTGTCTGCAAGTGGTTGGAGATTCATCTGTGAGGTTCCAAAGTGCACTCAAAGTAAACTTCAAAGTAGTGTCCACTGAATTTTGATTGGTTTTCTGCTTCACTATTTGAAGAAGTTGCTGAAAGGAGGAAAATAGAATTAATTTCTAATTACTGAATTGTTATTACAATTACTGGTAATAACACTGACTAATAAGTCCATGAGGATTAGTTTCAGGGCTTCAAACATTTCCTATAAAGGTTCTTACGAGGACAACAAACAGCCTCTTGGATCAGACTTTTCCTTCAACAAGAAAAAAATAGAGAATTTTCATAAATACTTTTAAAATATTCTGATCATACCTAAAACCTAATCGCCTGTAAATAAAATGAAAAGCAAGATGATTAAAGCTTAGGACCAACTATCTTACCCAACAGGTCACAACATATACTCATTTCAGATCCTGGGATAAAAAAGGTGGAAGGGGTGAAGAGGGAATGAATCTAATATTTACTACACGTCAGCAAATCATATGCTATATTGTAATATTGTCATCCCCATTTTTCAGGAGAGGAAATTGAGTCCGAGAAATATTAAGTAATTTGATCAGAGTCAACTTAGTAAGAGAAAGTAAGAACTGGAAGACCTAATTCTCTCTAACTCCAAGTTTTCCTTAAGAAAAAAAGAAAGGACAAACTACATATAATAGTAAGAGAATTAAAGTCTAAATTGGATTTAATAAGATAATAGCTTTGAAATTCCATTTGTAAATTATTTCTATCATAGCTTTAACCTAAGAAATTTAAGCTTGAAAAAGAAATATTTTAAGACCTACATGGGCATACATAATTCCACTTTTAGTTTACACTTTTGAGGGTAAAAGGGAGCTCTGCAACAACAGATACAAGTTACATTAACGAACACTATTAAAGTTATGTACAATTCAGGAAAAAATTTTTAAGAAACACAAACATCTAGTTGCAATTATGTAACTTAACAGCATAGTGGCTAAGACTGTGGGACTAGAATTGGGCTACCTGAGCTTAAATAGAATCTCTGCATCTGACTAACTGTGTAATAACCTTGTTTGCCAATTTAACTCTTTGTTTCCTCATCTGTAAATTGTGGGTGATAATTAAGGGCTTAAAAAAAAAGTTAGCTAGCATCATCATTACTACTACTATTAATTCCTGCTAATTCCTACTTTAAACCAAACCATTTTCTCCCAAAGCATATGAGTGCACTACTTCCTGAACATCTTTGAGTACACCTCCCGCCAAAATTACTGAAACACATGTACAGCAATAAAAAGCCATTTCTAAAACTAAAATGTCATCCCTAAAAGAGTAAAAATAAATCAAATCAGCATCCTTTTCTATTCATCTAACATACGTATCGTATTTTGTGCTAGGCACTTAGCATATTCCTTCAATTAATCTTTTTTTCCTTTTTATTTAATCTTCATAACAACTGTATAAAGCATTTTATCATCCCTAAGAAAATTTAGGTGACTTGTCTTAAATCACACAGCTAGTAAGTGATAGAACTGGGAATAAGCCCAGATATATTGACTACTCCTTCCTTTATACCATCACAGCCTTTTCCTCTTTTTACACTGCTTTTTTCACTCATATCACTCATTATTATATATTTATTAGACTGTATTATGACCAGGTCTACATAGCTGTTTTCTCTACTATACTGTGAATTTCTTATGGGCAGGAATTATAGATATAATTCAGTGTAGATCCCTAACACCTAGTAAGGTGGTAGGTACCTGATGAGTATCCTATACATATTTACTAAATGAGTGACTTACTTTCTCATTACATACATAACTTATAAGTTATAGAAAAGGGGAGTCTCTCATTTGACTTTTCCATCTACTATTATTATTCAAACATCTCACGCCAGGATTGTAACAAGCAGCTCCTAAGTGGACTTTTTCCTCAGTCCTCCCTAAGGCATGGTTTAAATTTATTCTCTTTAAAGCTTTTAACTTTTCGCTGTTCACTATATTAATTCCTCAAATGAAGCAAGTAAAATCATATATCAGCTATTTACATTATCTTCTTCCCTAAAGCATCTAGCACAACCTTATGCCTAAAATAGAGACTCCACATTTTCTTCATAAATAACAAAATCACAGAATTTTAGAACCAGATAGGATCTTAAGGTTTATTCAGGCCCCAATGGTCCAGGTAATTTATCTAAATTCACAAAGTGAGTTTACAAGTTAGATCCCAGGTCATCTGACTCCTAGTTCAGGGCTCTTTCCATCTCTGTTAAGGAGTAAAGCTGCCTCAATGAAGAAAAATTAATTCACTCACTTAGAAGTAACAAAAATAATCTTTTAAAATATAAAATGTCAGAAGATACACAACACTGCCTGAAAATAATGCAAATGAAAACTGTTCAGGAGTCTGTACAGACTTACCCTGACAATGAAGAGTTCAGCACCAAGCTGTGCAGTTTGTTCTGTAGAAAGCTGCAAGCAAGCAGAAGACAAAGTAAATGTCCAAGAATTCACCAGTGTGAGTTTAATAACATTCACTGTAACAGACTCCAAAGGTCAGACTAAAATCTCTGATCAATCTGGAATTCCACAATACCGAATACAGCTTGAGTAAGTTACCTGGCTTACTAAAACCTCATTGGCACACAGATTTGGGGAAAAATAGTAACTGTCATGGAGTTTCCTACAGAAAATTATTCAACAAGAGTTCAGGCACCTTGGCAGCCAGGATGGAAATGATTGCAACTGCCATCCTTTGCATGTTTTGATCCTCATGGTTGCAGAGCCACTGCATGACAAGCTTGGCTGCTTCAAACCTGAAAACACACAAAGAGTTTCATGAATTAATCCTGGAGGCCCCAGGCATTTCCCAAAGCTCCAGCTGGGAACTGATGCTACAATTTAGGTAGGTGAGAAGGAAGGGGAAAATTCCTCCTAATTGATAAGAGAATAACAAGTGCACTTAGTGTTGTGGAGATGGTGTCATTATTAATTCTGACAACACTTTGTAAAGGAACAAGAATTTGGAAAATATGGTCAAAAATATCTGGCATTCATCTTCTAGAATTACAACATATTTCTATTCTGTAGTGATTTCTATACTACAGCAATAATTTAAAATATTTTCTGGGTTCCTCCCAGTACCTAGCACAATGGGAACATTCACTCATTCACTCCGAAACATTTATTGAGCTCCTGTTTTGTGCCAGATACTGTTCTTGGTGCTGGAGAGAGGGTAGTGAACAAAACAGAAAATATCTCTACTCTCATTAGAGCTAACAGATAGTGGGAAGACAGATAATAAATAAATAAGTAAAATATATGGTTTGTTTAGGTACTGATATATGCTTTAGAGAAAAAAAAGAAAGCAGGAAAAGAGAGGATATGACATGTGGAAACTTTATTAGTCCCCAAACATGCCCATAATTATGAGGTAATATAGCTTGGTAGTTAAGAGCAGATTCCAAAGTTCTTTGAATTTTGGGGTTGGAATTCTAGCTCTATCTAATGTTAATGACAATAATAAAATAAACTATTTTATCATGTGAGGCAATGCAGTCAGGTCATTAAGAACATGATACACTTTGGAATCAGCCTGCATTCAAATATCACCTTCACCATTTACTAACTTTGGGACCCTGGGCAACTTCCTTAATCTCTCTGAACTTCAATTTTCTTGTCTGTAAAATAAGATGATCTATTCCATAGGACTGCTGTATATGATATCACACATAAAGCTTAAGACTTAGTACAGAACTTGGCACATACCAAACTTTTGATAAAGGTTAATTTTTTACTAGTATTGTCTTCCCCTGTGCCTTTATCTGTGCAGTTCCCAAAACACAAAACAATCACTCAACCAGCTTTCATTTTCAAGGCAATATGGCATGGATATAAAAAGTCGAAGCTCTGGAGTCAGTCTGGATTTAAATCTAAATTCTGCTACTTACTATCTTATCACCTTGAGCAAGTTACTAAACTTCTCTGTGCCTCTGTTTCCTCATCTGTAAAATGAAGATTACAAGAGTAACAATTTCACAGGACTGTTGTAAGGACTGAATAAGCATATGTAAAACACTTAGCACAGTGCCTGATAAGTGCTTCATACATTAGTTGTTAACTTTATTATCTTAAATACCATCACTAACATGAAATCTTTAATGATCACCAAGCAGATGGAATCTTTCCCTCTTTGCTTGGGGGCCCAGTACATTCTGTCATCCTCTTCTATGAATGATTGTCTTCTATTATACTCATAATTCATTCATTCATCCATCCATCCATTAAACATCCACTTAAGTACTAAGTACTAGGGGCAAGATTAACCAATCACCATCTCTTACCACAAAGAAGCTCAATTCTAGCAGAGTGCACGGGCTACATCAAGGGCAAATGATAGCCTACCTTGAGTGATCTGAATAGCTGTGGGCCCAGCTGCCTGTTTTCTAAAGTTTTATTGGAACATAGCTATCTCCATTTGTTTATAAAATGTCTATGGCTGCTTTGGAGATACAATGGCAGAGTTAAGTATGTCCAACAGAGACCCAATGGCTCACAAACCTAGAACATTTATTATCTGGCCCTTTAAGAAAAAGTTTGCCAACCCTGAAGCAGTTTATAATTTTCTTTAGGAGATTATGTCTTTTCTACCTATGACTTCATGTGATCAATACAGATGCTCAATATATTTATAAAATAAAATTAGCAATCTACATGAGATATATGTAGTTATATTTTTATCCAAACTATTTATTTCAAATAGTAAATGGAATACTTCATTGCCTCAGCCATGCCAGATAACAGTGTACTGTTACCCAAATAAAAGTAATTCACAGTAAAATTACTGCTTGAGAAAGACACTTCTCATTAAATCATAAAGTATAAATTTCTTCTTCAAAATACCATCATTAAAAAATTATATTTTAAAGTAGTAAAATGAAAAAAAAAATAACCTGTTTAGCTCCCAAATCACATCTTAGAAAACAAGGAAACCCTTTATACTTACTGGACTACAGCTATATGGTCTCCCTTAACCTCTGCTTAAAAAGTTCTTCTATAATTAAATATCAAATAACAATGAGGTATGATACAGAGAAAAGAACACTAGACCTAGAAGACTTGAGTCTTTCTAGCTTAGCAGTTACTAGTCACAAAACCACTGGCAAGACACTGAATTTCTATATGCCTCAATTTCTTCAGCCCACAATATTGTACAGATATTCTAAAAACTATAATCAATATAAATTCTTATGCCAAGGGCTATGAAAACAGGGGCCAATCTGTTATCATGAACGTCAAAGCACTGAATTAGAGAAAGTAGATTTAGCATTCTACAAGGCAACGCACAATCCTACCCACTTGACTAGTTGTACACCACGAATATCCTGAATGGTAAGAAATGACCCAAGACATATTTCTAGAATTCCATTTTGCCCCATTTTAAGTTCTAGTGCTATCACTTGCCTGTTAAATGGAACATCTTGAAGAATTCGGTCACTGCAAAGTGAAAGGAGGCAATTCTTCTGTAACTAAAGAACCAAATGGAGAAAAAAAATCCTGAATAAAATATTATTTTATTTTTTAAACAGGGGTAGACTCTATAAAAAAAAGAAAGATTGATAAAACACCACTTATTTCTTAAAACCTTTATTCTGCCCACCTACTGTTCAAAGACTGACTTCCACTGGGCCCATATAAATTTACCTGCACATTTTTTTTTTTTTTTTTTTTGCGGTACGCATGCCTCTCATTGTTGTGGCCTCTCCCGTTGTGGAGCACAGGCTCCGGACGTGCAGGCTCAGCGGCCATGGTTCACGGCATGTGGGATCTTCCCAGGCTGGGGCACGAACCCATGTCCCCTGCATCGGCAGGCAGACTCTCAACCACTGCGCCACCAGGGAAGCCCGCACATTTTTTAAAATCTTTTCTGTTACGTGAGAACTAGGGTAATAAATAGGATAACTCCAGCTAATCTCCCTCCCTTCTGGTGGCCTTTGGGTGGGTCCTATTTTGTCTTCTGTTCACCTGGCTTCCAGAGTCCATGAACACCAAAGCCTAAAGTTCATCTAGTTTGGCAACTGCTCTCAATGAGGGAAGCTGGCTTTAATAACCCACTCACCTATCTGGGTTGCCATTTTTACTTGGTTTTGCACCTTTGAGTATTTTTTACTAACTTGCCAAACTGTTCAAATTTTGAACAGTCCTGTCCTGAGGACAGGACAAGTTTTGTAGTCTACCTATACTACTAGAAATAGAAAATCCATGTCTTACTCATTTCTCTATCCCAGTACTTACCAGTACCTGGCTCAGAACAAAAGCTCTACGCCTATGCCTGTTTGCTGAAATTATCACTAACTCAAGGTCTAGGTGCAAGATGTTTTGTATGGCTTGCTTTATTTCCCTTAATGTTTGGACTGAAATACTTTTAGGCAAGGAAAGCATTCTCTAGTTTTCTACTTCTCTATTGTCCCGCACTCAGTCACACCATAAATTTATTACTTCACAGCCTCCAAAGGCATTTGAATTTCCAGACTTGGTGTACTAAAATGAACTGTATGGAGGTGGGAGATGGGTAAGAGACACTAAAAGGACTATTTGAATGGGAGTTCCCATATGCTTACCTGCTGGTGATTGGGAAAATGTTCCATGGCTTTGAGCAGCAAATGGGTCACATCAGCCAGGAGTCGCACAGGCATTC
>NW_006782254.1:176872-205817 GCF_000442215.2 Lipotes vexillifer | reverse complement strand
CATTCCTGCAGCAAGATCCTGCTTCGTTAAGTTAAACACACAAGCACTTGCAGCAAGTTGCACTGGCAAATTCATAGGGTGGTTTCTCATCCCAGTAACTACAAGCTGGAAAAAAAAATTAGTTCTTTTGATCCAACTTATAAATATAAGCTCTCTTCATATAGCAACATTACTTTGTTGATCTATAATAATTTCTAAGATGTCTTAAGTATCTTTTTTATCCTCACGTGCAGAGCCTAGGACACAGCAGTTACTCACCAATATTTAGTTCCTGTTCACCTGGTCAAGGTAGGTATCAAGTTGTTCATGTCCAGAGATTTTTCTGTAAGGCTAAAGAATCTTTTCTATTCAGGGAAAACATCTTTGTATTTCCAAGACCTAGTTCAGGGCCTCTTATATGCTAAGCACTAAACAAATTCTTACTGACTTGAAGAGAGTAAACCAGTAGCAACCTTCACTTTCAAATTCCAACATTCAGTTCCTTAAGAACACTGCTAAAGTTAGAGTACCATAAAATCCATTCACTTCCCTCTGGCTGACATAACTACTTCTCTCCTTTTCCTCTCTCCTCAAATCCCCCAAAAATCCACCCCATTCCTCACTACTGGCTGAAGACCTTGCTTCCAGTTACCTTGAGAAAACTGAATCAATCATAAAGAACTTCAGATTCTCACTTCCACATGTACCTCCTTACCAGCATATACATGTGCATATGCTGTCTTCCTGCCTGTTACCATAAATGACCTTTTGGGGCTCCTCTCTAAAGGTAATCCCTCCACTTATATGCTAGATTCTTCCCTTCTTGTCTACTCAAGGACACTGCTTCAGCTGTTCTCCCCTTTCACTCCTGTATCAATTTTTTATTCTGTACTGGATCATTAATATCAGTATATAAACAAGCTATTTTTTTCTCCCATCCAAAAAAAGAAAAAAAAAAAAACCACACACTTCTTTAGCCAGCTACCACCTTTTTTCTTTGCTCTCCTTTGCAAGAATCACATTTCTCTCTGCATCATTCTCTAAATGAATGAATGAATGAATGAATGAGTAAATATTTCAGATCAGGACTAGAGGTCTCGTCCTTTGTTACTCAGGTTCACAGTAACCAAAACCAAAAAATGGTAATGCATATACCAAGTGCCAACATCCTCTGGTATGTACATAGGAGGTGACAGATGTTGGGGGTAACACCTTAGGACTTAAATGTTACTGATTCCTTTCCAAACACCCCATTCTCAAAATCTAAGAAACTGGGAGGTTAAGGCATTTCTGGCTCTGACACTAACTTTCTGTTACTTAACCTCACAGATCCTCAGGTACATAATCTGTAAAACAGGAGATAAAACTTATCTCTTGGGATTGTCGTGCCCACTAAATGAGGTATCAAATATACTATAGTCCTAAACTGAATGTGCATAAGGATTATCTTAGGGGATTATTAAAATGCAGATTCCTGTACCTCACGAATTCCTGAGGTACTCTAATTTTCCTTATAATTCCTGTACCCAGCCCTATTGAATCTAAATTTCTTGGCATGAGGTTCACAAATATGCTTTTTATTTTTATTTTATTTTTTAAAGATTTATTTAATTAATTTGTTTATTTATTTATGTATTTTTTGGCTGCGTTGGGTCTTCGATGCTGTGCGCTGGCTTTCTCTAGTTGCAGCAAGCGGGGGGGGGGGCTTCTCTTGTTGCGGAGCACAGGCTGTAGGCGTGCAGGCTTCAGTAACTGTAGCTCGCGGGCTCTAGAGCGCAGGCTCAGTAGTTGTGGCACAGGGGCTTAGTTGCTCTGTGGCATGTGGGATCTTCCCGGACCAGGGCCGGGGGGGGGGGCTTCTCTTGTTGCGGAGCACAGGCTGTAGGCGTGCAGGCTTCAGTAACTGTAGCTCGCGGGCTCTAGAGCGCAGGCTCAGTAGTTGTGGCACAGGGGCTTAGTTGCTCTGTGGCATGTGGGATCTTCCCGGACCAGGGCTCGAACCCTTGTCCCCTGCATTGACAGGTGGACTCGTAACCATTACACCACCACGGAAGCCCCTTTTAAAGATTTTTTTTGATGTGGACCATTTTCAAAGTCTTTACTGAATTTGTTACAATACTGCTTCTGTTTTATGTTTCGGTTTTTTGCCCACGAGGCATGTGGGATCTTAGCTCCCGAACCAGGGATTGAACCCGCACCCACTGCATCGGAAGGCAAAGTCTCAGCCACTGGACTGCCAG
The DNA here is from genome assembly GCF_000442215.2 of Lipotes vexillifer. NCBI lineage: Eukaryota > Metazoa > Chordata > Mammalia > Artiodactyla > Lipotidae > Lipotes > Lipotes vexillifer. The sequence goes on along the minus strand of NW_006782254.1, from coordinate 203,598 downwards.
GGAAGCCTCTCACAAATATGCTTCTTAAAATAAGCAGTATCCCAGACTTCTGATGGATAGAGGACCACATTCTGACAATGTCCTAAGTAATCAACAAAATTAAGAATCCTCCTTTCTTGCCTTTCAAAAGCTGTCCTGGTTAAATTATCTTAATTGAGGAATAACACAGATTAGTTACAAAAGCACAGGAGGTTCGTAAATTGCATGGAAAAGTACCTTATAAAATTCCAATATTGTATTTCTTAAAAAAGCCTATATGGAAGCAATACAGGGGTAATATACAAAGCAGTGTCCTGATTCCAGTCATATATTCCATTTTCTACTACAGCTGGTGAAAACATATCACAGTGATTACTGGTTTTAGATAGTTAAATATGAACTTGAAGGCATTTATATTGCCTAAATGAGACTACTATAAAACTTCAGTAACACTATCCAAGTATCTCCTTTCATTCTCATTTATGGCTAATAACTGAAATTATACATTATCAACCCCATTACAAAAAAACAGACTAAATGCAAATTTTCACTAATTTTCTTCACAAAACTATCATCTATCTAGGAAGACAATTTCAAATTTCTCATATGCAGTTTCTTACTCTTACCTTTAAAATTTCTGGTTTTGTTTTTTCCATCACGTGAGTCAGGCTAAAAAGGTGAAATAGAGCTTCCCGGACAAAGAATGCCCGTTCACTGTACCGCTTCAATGCTTCTGCAATCTGAGTTTCATTGGCTTCTCCAGACACCTTTGAACATAGACAGAAGATGAGTTTTTAGGATTCTTTTCAACCCTCTAACTGTCTCTATCCAAACGTCATTTATGTGGATGGCATCCAGGGTAGCTTTGCAAAGCCTGAAACAAATGGGAATGATCACTTTCCAATCCATCCAGAAAAGTCATCCTATGGAGGTGTACATATGCTAAAGAGATATATATTAGATAGGCTAAGACCTTACTATAAGTCTATGGGTAAAATTTTCTATACTGTACCTAAAATAAATCTCAAGATATGTAACACTATTTATAAGGTCTTACTACCCATGATTAGGCTCCTACTGCCTCTTAAGGTAACCCTCTCCCCCTAACTCACAATGTTATAACTACAGTGGCCTTTCTTTTATTTTTTTTAATTTTTATAGCAGTGTGTACATGTCAATCGCAAACTCCCAATCTATCCCTCCCCTGCACCCTACAGTGGCCTTTCTTTCTGATCTTTCAATAAGCCAAGCTCTTTCCCAGGAAAAGGCTACTAAATATAATATCCTCTCTGAGTGAAATCTTCCTCTCTTTCTCTACCTAATTTCTAGTCATCCTTCCCATTTCAAGTTAAATGACACTTTTCTAGAAAGGCCTTCTCTGACCCACCAATCTAAATCAGGTCTCCCTTGAAACACCTCCTTCATAGCCATTATCATAACCCCCCTAGTAGACTGACCTATTCACCACTGTACCTCAACAGGGAGCATTGTGCGTGGCTCATAATAAGCACTCAATAAATACTTATCAAATAAATGTATTAATTAATTTTCCAAGATTTATCAAGCTCCCACTCATCATCAAGAGGTGCTGTTCAAAAGTAAGTTCATCTAGGAATTTCCCATTTATACAGGTTAATATCCTTAAACTGTGGTTCATATACCATTGGGTAATGAAATGTATATTAACAGGAAGTGGCTTTTTAGAAAAGTAAGCCAACTAATGAGTAAAAAAGGAGGGCTTCCCTGGTGGCGCAGTGGTTAAGAATCCCCCTGCCAAGGCAGGGGACATGGGTTCGAGCCCTGGTCTGGGAAGATCCCTAATGAGGCGGAACAACTAAGTCTGTGTGCCACAACCACTGAGCCTGAGCTCTAGACCCCATGAGCCACAACTACTGAGCCTGCATGCCACAACTACTGAAGCCTGCGTGCCTACAGCCCGTGCTCCGCAACAAGAGAAGCCACCACAATGAGAAGCCTGTGCACTGCAACGAAGAGTAGCTGCTGCTCACCACAACTAAAGAACCCCATGCACAGCAATGAACACCCGATGCAGCCAAAAATAAATAAACAAAACTCTTTAAAAAAAAGAAACTTCTAGAATATCACCATAATCCCCAATGAATAACTAGGTGTTGAGTGTCAACAATTGCTAAAAATCACAGAAAGAAAAACAACCAGACATTATGTACTTCCTTAATGAAAGAGCATAACACCTGAGGGTCCTGCCAAAGGGATCAAACATGAGTTTGATTAAGTCACTAAATCCAACTACCAATCTGCAGAAAATACAAAGTCAGTGAAACATGCACTATAAGCATACAATCAAGAAAACCCAGGTTGAGGGAGACTCTACAAATCAAAGGGCTGGATTTGTTAATACACAAATTATAAGGAAAAGAAAGGGATGGAGAGGGAACTTATGAAAGATACTCAAAAGACATATAATTTTGGAGCTTCCCTGGTGGCACAGTGGTTCAGAGTCTGCCTGCCGATGCAGGGGACACGGGTTCGTGCCCCGATCCGGGAAGATCCCACATGCCGTGGAGTGGCTAGGCCCGTGAGCCATGGCTGCTGAGCCTGCGCATCCGGAGCCTGTGCTCCGCAACGGGAGAGGCCACAGCGGTGAGAGGCTCACATACCACACACAAAAAAAAAAGACATATAATTTTGAAAAATGGGTAAGATTAACTAAGTGCCTAGAGGTAAACAGTTGGATGATAAACTATTTCAAAGAGCAAGGACATGATTATCATTAAAGTGTGGACAGAGATTACTTTTGTGGGGAAGGAGGGAGTTGTGATCAGCTTGCAGCTGACAAGTTCTATTTATTAACCTGAGTGATGGTTTCAAGTGTGTTCACCTTATTTTCATTCATTAAGGTATACATTTGTTATTTATGGTCTTTGCATCTGTCTTATTTTACAAAAAGGTAAAAAAACACACAAAAAAACCCAAAACCCAAAACCCTGCTGTTCAGAGAGAGAGAGAATCTTCTCATTAAGGTGGAAGACTGTCTTTTTTTGGCAGTACCATTATAAAAGGTGACACAAAAATAAACACTTTTAAAATATATTACTCAGTAACTAGGTTTTATATAACATAGAGTATTCAGGTGGGAATATGCAGCTTTGAGGAAATGAAGGGCTGCATCATGGCTGACATTTCAAACACTGATAGGATATGCTACAAAGGTCTAATAAGAATTAGACTACAGTACAGATGTGTACCAAGTGACACAAAGGCACGTTTTGAGCATTTGTAAGATTGTAGGAATAACAGTGGAAGTTTCTTTACAAAATGCTTTTTAAACTATTTATGTATAATATACATACATAAACATTGGTCTTGACTATGTATTCACATATATAAGCAGTTATTGAATAATAAAAACTTTCCAAGTGTTCAGTTCTTTTGGAATCACCCTGAACTTTTTCTTAGATTTTCTTAGATTTGGAAAGACACTGAATTATTACATGAGATAAAAAAGATTGTATGAGGGAAAACACATTAACAATAATCTTCATCAGACTTCATCAGTCCACATTTGGTCGATTCCAACAGCTTTATATTAATTTACATGAAATGTAACCTCAAGTTACCTTTAAATATAAAATTAAAGAACTTTTGTTACTGGAATGTAAATACTCTAAACCAAATTTCATTGCCTGTAATGTTTATTCAGTGATCAACACTTCTCTAGCCAGTGATAAACCCTCAAATCAAGCAATCTGGCTCCTCAAACTATACGCATCTTCAATTCAATCAATTTTGTATGCTAGATCAAAAAAAAAAAAAACGAACAAAACAAAACAAACAAGTGTCTGTACGCACTAGTTTCTGCAAACAATTTAAAACAGAGAAAATATCCCTAACCACTAAATTAAGCCTTATTAATATTTAATATATGGATTAAAACTAAAATGTATATTCTAAGGAAAAACTTTCTTGTAGCACTCAGTATATAACTCTATTATAGCATTTCTTACAATGGATTAAAGCTATTTTTTTTTTTTTTTTTTTTGCGATCCGCGGGCCTCTCACCGTTGCGGCCTCTCCCGCCGCGGAGCACAGGCTCCGGACGCGCAGGCTCAGCGGCCACGGCTCACGGGCCCAGCCACTCCGCGGCATGTGGGATCCTCCCGGACCGGGGCACGAACCCGTGTCCCCTGCACCGGCAGGCGGACTCCCAACCACTGCGCCACCAGGGAAGCCCTAAAGCTATTTTTAAATTGGTCTGCCTCCTCTCCACGAGACTAGAATTCCTCAAGGGCAGAGGCCTTAGCTCAGACATCTTTAAAAAGTTCTTAAGAGTTTTTTAAAATGGATTGATTCCTTTGCTTAAAAAAACTTATATGTACCTTCACTGGATGTTGATTACTGCAGTTTAATATAGGAGTCTTAGTTCTCAAGGGAGAAGTCTAGGCTAGAGATTTAAATTTAGGAGTCATCAGCATATAGGTTTAGGGCCTGGGAGATTAGGAAGAACCAATAAAGGAAATTGAGGGTGAGTCCAAAAAGTAGGGAAAAAACAAGACAAGTCTGATATCCTAGAAACTAAGTAAAAAAAAGTATTTCAAGAAGGAGGACAAGATCAACTGTGTCAAATGCCACTTTAGATCAAATAAGATGACAACTGAGAATATTGGGTTTAGCACACAGCCAGTGATTCTCAGGAACTGGGAACCACAGCTTGGTAAATAACCCCAGAGTCTAGGAATGAGGCAGCCAAAAAACATAAAAGTCCTAATTGTGGAGAAGTGGAAGGTTCAAGAAACTGATGCTTACAGACGAATAAATTGGGTAGGGAAACAGAGATGACAGAGTTGGTAATTCTGTGGTAAGAAAACCATCTGTGCTGGGACTAGAAACAGAGAGTAAAGGAAAGAACTAAGATTCTCAAATATAGGCAATGAGATGTAGTAGAAAGGACACATACCAGACTCATCAGCTGGCTGTCACCCTTAAGAAAGCCATTCCCTCCCACTGAGGACAATACTTCCCACACAGAGTCAAGAGATCAAAATAAATAATATATATAAAAGTGGAAAAAACAAAACTTTTGTTCTTATAACCACCCACTAACAGTATAATATAATGCCTCATAATGAATACTGGGGAGTCACACTATCTCTATTTCCTGCATCTTTCAGTGTGGTCTAAAAAACATGTAAAGCCAAAAATGTCAACCTAAACTAGTTTAAAGCATCACAATACTAAGACAATCATTTCAGACAAGATTTTCATCAACTTTGCTAGCCTGGAAAATTCTAAAAAAGGAGACAGAGCAATCTCAGCTCTCTTCCCTTAACATGACCTATTATTTTTCAGCTCTCAAATTAGTAGTCAAACAAATAATTTAAAAGAAACATCAATTTTTGGCCAAGAGGTACATGAAAAGATGCTCAACATTACTAATTATTAGAGAAATGCAAATCTAAACTACAATGAGGTATTACCTCACACCAGTCAGAATGAACATCATCAAAAAATCTACAAACAATAAATGTCAGAGAGGGTGTGGAGAAAAGGGAACCCTCTTGCACTGTTGGTGAGAATGTAAATTGATACAGCCACTATGGAGAACAGTATGGAGGTTCCTTAAAAAACTAAAAATAGAATTACCATATGACCCAGCAATCCCACTACTGGGCATATACCCTGAGAAAACCATTAATTCAGAAAGACACATGCACCACAATGTTCACTGCAGCACTATTTACAATAGCCAGGTCATGGAAGCAACCTAAATGCCCATCGACAGACAAATGGATAAAGAAGATGTGGTACATACATACAATGGAATATTACTTGGCCATAAAAAAGAACGAAATTGGGTCATTTGTAGAGATGTGGATGGACCTAGAGACTGTCATACAGAGTGAAGTCAGAAAGAGAAAAACAAATATTGTATATTAACGCATATATGTGGAATCTAGAAAAATGGTACAGATGAACCTGTCTGCAAGGCAGAAATAGAGACACAGATGTAGAGAACAAATGTATGGACACCAAGGTGGGAAAGGAGGGGTGGGATGAATTGGGAGATTGGGATTGACATATATATATATATACTAATATGTATAAAATAGATAACTAATGAAAAAAATAAACATCAACTTTTGTGTATAGTTGAATAAAGGGCAAAGTCCCAATGATCTCTATTTTTTAAAAATTATTTTAAAACAATGATTCTCCACTTTAGCTGCATATTACAATCACCCAAGGAGCTTTAAAAAATACTGATGTCTGGGTCCCACCTCCCTGTGGTTCTGATTTAATTGCTCAATTTCCTCAGATGATTTTTTTTAATTAAAAATTTTTTCCAGCTTTATCAAGATATATAATATTATACATGCATATATCACTAATATATCATGTAAGTTTTTTTTTTTTTTTTTTTTTGCGGTACACGGGCCTCTCACTGTTGTGGCCTCTCCCGTTGCAGAGCACAGGCTCCAGACGTGCAGGCTCAGCGGCCATGGCTCACGGGCCCAGCCGCTCCGCGGCATGTGGGATCCTCCCAGACCGGGGCTCGAGCCCGCGTCCCCTGCATCGGCAGGCGGACTCTCAACCACTGCGCCACCAGGGAAGCCCTATCATGTAAGTTTAATGTATAAAATATGATGACTTGATACATGTAAATATTGCAAAATGATTGCCATGATATGGTTAGTTAATGCATCCTTCATCTCAAATAATTATACTCCAGGTAATTTTAATTACAGTCAAGGCTGAGAATCACTGCTTCAATGTTTACAGAAGTGGAAACTAGATGATAGCAAATAAAGTAGGTGTTTCCTAGAGCCAAGATTTCAAAGTAATAACAGTTCCATTGGTGAAATCAAACTTGTTTCACAGAGGCATTGTGGAACACAGATGTCCTACTAGCCTCAACTAAAAAACTTAGGCTAGGGCTTCCCTGGTGGCGCAGTGGCTGAGAGTCCACCTGCCAATGCAAGGGACGTGGGTTTGTGCCCTGGTCCAGGAGGATCCCACATGCCACGGAGCGGCTGGGCCCGTGAGCCATGGCCACTGAGCCTGCGCATCCGGAGCCTGTGCTCCGTAAAGGGAGAGGCCACAACAGTGAGAGGCCACAACAGTGAGAGGCCCGCGTACCACAAAAAAAAAAAAAGAAAAAAAAAACTTAGGCTAATTCACTCTAGGGTCTGTTGGCGGTAAGAACAATCAGCAAAAATTGTACTGCTCAGGAATCACAACTATTAGAGGATCTTTGCCTTGATAAGATTATTTCGTGCAGTACTAGGGACACATTCCTTTCATCCTTCAGGACACAGGTCAAGCTCATCTCTTCTGGGAAATCCTTCCGAAACTCCCAGTACACAGAGATAAGAATTCTTTCCCTTTGATTTTTACAGTTCTTTACTGTCTGACCCACTTCTTAGGGAGTTAAGTAACACTAAAATAGTAATTTACATGTTTATATTTCCTTTACCAACAAGCCCTATGCTAGAAATCTATCTTGTTCCATAACAAGTTGTACGTAAGTTCCTCAAACTTCTTCCTGTCCTGCACCTGGCTTATGTGACCTTGTGAAATTCTGGCCCTGGCACCTACTTCTCCAGCCTCACTTTATCGCTCTGCAACTTCTTACTCTGGAACTCTAGCCACAGGGGCCTTCTTGCAGTTCCTTGGATGTACCATGCTCCTTCCTACCACACATCTTTTGCATATATCATTCTCACTGCCTGGAATTTCCTCTACCAAGTTACTCATCCATAAGATCTTCACTCATTCATCAAGTCTTCAGAGAAGCCTTAAACTAAGTCGAGTCTCTCTGTTAAACACTCTCAAAAGTAGTATTGTATATCTTCTAGATTCTTAGCACTATGCAGTTGAAACCATATGCATGTATGCATATTATATGTTAATATATGTATATGAGGACTTCCCTGGCGGCTCAGTGGTTAAGAATCCGCCTGCCAACTCAGGGCACACGGGTTCGAGCCCTAATCTGGGAAGATCCCACATACCGGGGAGCAACTAAGCCCATGTGCCACAACTACTGAGCCTGCACTCTAGAGCCTGCGAGCCACAACTACTGAAGCCCATGCGCCTAGAGCCCGTGCTCCGCAACAACAAAAGCCACCACAATGAGAAGCCCGCACACTGCAACGAACAGTAGCCCCCGCTCGCCACAACTAGAGAAAGCCTGCGCGCAGCAACGAAGACCCAATGCAGCCAATAAATAAATAAATGAATAAATAATAAAATATAAAAAATATGTATATGAAATATAAATATATATATTTAAAGCATATACCCATGACATATGAAACTTCATTGTTTGACTCCCTCACTAAATTACAAGCTCCATGAGGGCAAGAGCATGCCTGTTTTGCCTCACCATCAAATCCCCATGTCCAGCACAGTACAGAGTATGCACTTAATAAAATATTTATTGAATGAAAGAAAAGAGTGACTCAAAATAATTTCTTACATTCTATTTTTTAAAGTCTACATTTACAAATAATCTAAGAACTGAAATGTTTTAAAATGTTTATAACTAAACTTTCCTTCTCCTTTTTTGAGATCAATAATGGTTGCACAAAAAAAAAAGGAACCCTCCTACACTGTTGGTAGGAATGTAAATTGGTGCAGTCACTATGGAAAACAGTATGGAGGTTCCTTAAAATACTAAAATTACTGTTACCATATGATCCAGCAATCCCACTCCTGGGCATATACTGGAGAAAACTATAATTTGAAAAGATACATGCACCACAATGCTCACAGCAGCACTATTTTACAATAGCCAAGATATGGAAGCAATCTAAATGTCCATCAACAGAAGAATAGATTAAGAAGATGTGGTATATATACACGATGGAATACTACTCAGTCATAAAAAAGAAAGAAATATTGCCATTTGCAGCAACATGGATGGACCTAGAGATTATTATACTAAGTGAAGTAGTCAGACAAAGGCAAATACCATATATCACTTATATGTGGAATCTAAAATATGAGACAGGGGCTTCCCTGGTGGTGCAGTGGTTAAGAATCCAACTGCCAATGCAGGGGACACAGGCTTGAGCCCCGGTCCGGGAAGATCCCACATGCTGCAGAGCAACTAAGCCCATGAACATAACTACTGACCCTGCACTCTAGAGCCTGCGAGCCACAACTACTGAGCCCACGTGCCACAACTATTGAAGCCCGCGTGCCTAGAGCCCATGCTCCACAACAAGAGAAGCCAATGCAATGAGAAGCCCGTGCACAGCAATGAAGAGTAACCCTCGCTCGCTGCAACTAGAGAAAGCCTGCGTGCAGCAATGAAGACCCAACGCAGCCAAAAAAACAAAATAAATAAAATAAATTTATTTAAAAAAATATGAGAAAAATGAACTTATGTATGAAACAGAAACAGACTCACAGACATAGAAAACAAATTTATGGTTTTCAAAGGGGAAAGAGGGAGGTATAAATTAAGAGTTTGGGATTAGCAGATACAAACTACTATATATAAAATAGATAAACAACAAGGTCCTATTATATAACACAGGGAACTATATTCAATATCCTGTAATAAACCATAATGGAAAAGAATATGAAAAAGAATTACTTTGCTGTATACAAGAAACTAATACAACATTGTAAATCAACTATACTTCTATAAAAAATAAATAAAATAATGCTCAAAAAAGATACCTTGTCATTTTGGTCACAGTATTCAGTTCTAGGCCATCCCTGACTCTGCCCCCGGTAGGATCAAATGATACTTCTGCTTAAGCGATATAGGAAGTAGGGGAAGAAAAATGGGGCTCTGGAATTAGACAGATGTAGATCCAAATGTTGGTTCTAACTAATAGTAAATCATGGGCTTTACTGGTGGTGCAGTGGTTGAGAGTCTGCCTGCCTATGCAGGGGACACGGGTTCGTGCCCTGGTCCGGGAAGATCCCACATGCCGTGGGTGGCTAGGTTCGTGAGCCATGGCTGCTGAGCCTGCGCGTCCGGAGCCTGTGCTCCACAACGGGAGAGGCCACAACAGTGAGAGGCCCACGTACCGCAAAAAAAAAAAAAAAAAAAAGTAAATCATGTAATTTCTATGACTCTGTTTCTCACCTATAAAATAGAGTTAATACCTATCTATAGATATTAGCATATACAATATAAAACACCTATAGGATACAATGTATGTTAGAAGAATATTAGTTTTCCTTAACTTGTTATAATTCTATCCTTCAAAGTCTGATTCAGATACCATCTTCTATCAAGTCTAAAATTCTCCAGCTAGAAAAAATTCCTCCTACTTTCTTACAGCAACTACACTGTTCCTTGGCTTTAGTTATAACATCACTACTACTATCAGGCTCCTTGGAGGCAAATCCTGTATCTTTTTCATCTTTGAATCCCAAGTTGTACCAAGTCCAACAGATGTTTCCTAAACTGAATTTAAACGATTAGGCATGAGAAACCTTAAGAAAAGCAAAATTTTACCATTTCTACAATAGAGATCTCCTTGGAGAACTTGCTCTCCCATCAGATACTCAATTCAACAAGGAGCATCCCTAGTTTCTTTGAAGTGATCCTTTAGAAATGGTATGTTTAAGTGGTTCAAAATATCTAAACATTACCATCATGTGAACTATCACTTATCCAGGGCCTACTACATGACTTCCACTTTACATATATAATTATTAATCTTCAGAAGAATTTTGCAAGGTATGAATCATATCTATTTTATAAATAAATGTAAATTCAAAAAAGTTACAGCATAGCTTGCTCTGGGTTGTGAAGCAAGTAAGCTGGGATTTTAATTAGGACTCTAACTGTAAAGCAAGCCCTTTCCACTATATAATGTCCTGTTTCATGAACATGTTCCATATGTTATTAGACATTCACCTTAATGGAGTCTTATGCAACTAAAACATTGGTCAGGCAGACAAAGGAATATATTTTTAAAGTCTAACCTTCAAATGTCCTTCGCCTGTGAGGAATTCAGAGTAGCCAGCATCAGTGGCCAGCAAACCTACAAACTGCATGCTGGGCCGTTGTTGTATAAAGGCTTCAACAGCTTTATCTGTCACATGCTTCCTCCCAGAGACATCCAGGGAGACAAGGTTGGGCAGAATGTCCTTTTGTTCTAGTAATCGAAGAGCTATGTCTGATGTAAACTGTTTATCATCTGAAATATCAAGATGATTCAGATGTCTTAGTTCCCGAACAACATCCAGTATCTGGGTAGTTGTCATTTTTAAACATTTCAAGTGATGCATGGTTAGAGACTTGAGTCGGTCTTTGCAGGCCAGCAGAGCCGTGATGTCTGTGATCGAGGTGTTAGAAATATCCAGGCTCTCTAATCTTGGCAATGAAGCAACTTCAGCCAGGTCTTCATTATAAAAGAGAACGTTGGTGATGCTTAATGCTCGAAGGCCAGAAAGCCGGCTAAAGCACCGTTCATAAGGATCTTCGAGAGAGAGAGTTAATGAATTCAGCACTAGGCACTGGAGATTTTGCTGGATCCATTTGTTACTGCCAAGTCCACTGATAATGTCTGTAATTGTGATATCAGCATTCACACCTGTGGCATCAAGTTCCACTAACTTGTGGTGGCAGAAGGCTTTCCGGAACGCAACGGCAGAGATCTTGGCTTTGCGAATGCAAGCTCGTTTTAAGCGCATCTGGTTGCCCCTAAAAATACCTACAGTTGCATCATTCAGGAGACCTAGGAAAAACAAGCAACATTTTAACTTCAAAAAACGGTTAAAGGATAGCTAAAATTTCCAAAGCACTCCCATCTAACAATATTTTATTTAACTGACATAACAATTCAGTGAGTTAAGAATATGATTATCTACAATTTATAGATGAGTAAACTGGGGTTCAAATAAGTGGCCTTCCAGGCTTCCCTGGTGGCACAGTGGTTGAGAGTCTGCCTGCCGATGCAGGAGACATGGGTTTGTGCCCCGTTCTGGGAAGATGCCACATGCCGCGGAGGGGCTGGGCCCGTGAGCCATGGCCGCTGAGCCTGCGCGTCCAGAGCCTGTGCTCCGCAACGGGAGAGGCCACAACAGTGAGAGGCCCGCGTACTGCAAAAAAAAAAAAAAAGTGGCCTTCCAAGAGCACAGAAATAGCACGTGGCAGAATCAGGACTGTGGCAGACACTCCTGACATCTATTAACATCTGGTTCTCCTCCCCTTCCTGGACACAGACAACTACGTTTCCCAACCTACCCTTGGACTTAGATGGGGCTATGTGCCTAGATCTAGCCAATGGTATACCAGAGCCAAGTACAAAGTATCATGAAAGCAAAGAAAAGGAAATAACCCATGATGCCTGGAGATCTGAAAAAGACTTCATGGAAAAGGTGATCTTTGAGAAAGTCCTTAAAAGATGAAGGAAAAGTTCAAAGATAGAGAAAGAAGGTGAGGGGAATTAAATGAAGAATAAACAGCATCTACAAAGCCTTAGAATACCTATGGCAAATCATTATGCTGTACACCTGAAACTAATATAATGTTACATGTCAATTATATCTCAATTTAAAAAATGGAAAAAAAAAAAAAAAACAGCCTTAGAGATGTGAAAGCCCAGCACACAGTTAGAAAACAACAAGTAGTTCTACACTGCTTGAACATAAGAAACAACTAGAGCTATAAGGTGTCTCCCTGGTAAAGAGAGGAAAAGAAATATAGGGGAAAAAATAGATATGAGTGACAACATGGTACATTTCTGGAAATTTAAGTATGGAAGTGGGAAGAGAAAAGAAATGAGGCTAGATCACTCTGAAAGGTGAACAGAAGAAACCAGACCAGCTAGGGGTCTTGGGACATAAAGAACAATACGTTGGATACTGGGTTTTTTCCTTGCACCGTACATCCCAGGCTTAAAGTCAAAGAAGTGGACAATTGGTAAATACCAACAAGCACACACAAAAGTAGCTCCCCCCCAAAATCTGCTCACTCTAGCCAAAGTATCAGGAATGGGGCAGCCTAGCAAGGCAGGCAACTTTTAGACAGTAACTACTTTACTTCAGTCAAACACCAAAGAAAAAACTGTGGCCACACCCTCATCCACACCAGCAAATGTCAAGAGGGGAACCTAGACTTTCAATCTTGCTGTAACTAGTTGCCCCAGTCTCCCCACAGGGAGGTGTTACAGAAGGCTGAGTAGGGAGCCAGGACTTCCACGTCCATCTGGCAGTAATGAGGTGCTCCTCCCCCTCAGTGCTGGAGTGGTGTCAAAGGAAGCCTAGTAGAGAGTCGAGACTTCATCACTGCCCAACAGTAAGTAATGAGGTCACCTCACCCCAACATGCTGTCAGTGGAGGCCAACTGAAGAAGAGAAATGAGGTACTCATACCTCCGTCAGCTAGGGCAGTATCAGTAGAGACCTAGTGGGGAAACAGAACGCCAATCCCCTGCACAGCAATAATGAGGAGCCCCAAGTCTTGGGTGTCAACAGAAGTCAAGTGGGGAACCAGAATATTATCCCAATCTGGCGATAACAAGGCAGTGCCTCCATCTTCCACTGCTACAGTGGTGTCAGAAACACAGACTAAAACAGTAGTGTCATGTAGTCTCCAAAACAGTAGTCTCGAAAATGTCCAGATTTCAATAAAAATTCACTCATCATACAAAGGACCAGTAAGATCTCAAACTGAAAAAAGACAATCTATAGATGTCAACACTGAAATAACAGAAATGTTACAATTATTTTATGAAGATCTTAAACGAGCCACCATAAAAAAGCTAAAGTGTACAATTACAAACATGCTTGAAACAAATGGAAAACAGAAAGCCTCAAAAAAGAAATAGAAGATATAAAGAAGAACCAAAGGGAGGGCTTCCCTGGTGGTGCAGTGGTTAAGAATCCACGTGTCAATGCAGGGGACACGGGTTTGAGCCCTGGTCTGGGAAGATCCCTCGTGCAGCAGAGCAACTAAGCCCATGTGCCACAACTACTAAGCCTGCACTCTAGAGCCCATGAGCTGCAACTACTGAGCCCTCATGCCACAACTACTGAAGCCTACGCGCCCAGAGCCCGTGCTCTGCAACAAAGAGAAGCCACTGTAATGAGAAGCCCACGCACCAAAACTAGGAGTAGCCCCCACTCACCACAACTAGAGAAAGCCCACGTGCAGCAATGAAGACCCAATGCAGCCAAAAATAAATAAATAAAATAAACAAAGGAAAATTTTAGAATTGAAAAATGCAGTAATGGTTGGGCCAAACAAAAGAACAGAAGGAACAGAGGAAAGAATCAGTGAACTAAAAGATAAAAAAATAGAAATTACCCAAACCTAAAGAACAAGAAAAAAAATAGACTAAAAAAAAAAAAAAATGGAACAGAGCTATTTGTCCCAGAGGAGAAACTGGGTAGGGTTGAAAAAGTATTTGAAGAAATAATAGCTACATACCTATCAAAATGACTGAAATAAAAAATAGTAATAACACCAAATGCTGGCAAAATGCAGAGAAACTGGGTCAGTCTTATATTGGTATGAGTGTAAAATGGCGAAGCCACTTTGGAAACAGTTTGGCAGTTTTTTAAAACCTAAACATGCAACTACCATGGAACCCAACAGTAGCACTCCTGGGTATTTATCCCAAAGAAATTAAAACTTATGTCCAAATAAGACCTGTAGATGGATGATTACAGCATTATAATATTCATAATATTAGATATTATATTCACAATAGCTAATAGATATTATATTCATAATAGCTAATAGTTAGATATTATATTCATAATAGCTAAATAGCATTATCATTAGGTGGTAAAATTCTTATTCTGATTCCTAGCTTTTATCCACACATTTCCTGGAAGATTTTTAGCTTTGAGACAACAGACACAATGAGCAAAGATTACGACAAGAGAATCACAGAACCAAATAAGTAAAACTCTTTAGTATCAGTCTTATTTTAATAAGGATTGCCACCAATATCATTAATCCTTTGAGTCGGGTAAATAAGTAAAATTTTTTTAATGTAAATAAATTATTTTTTTAAATCATTATGCTATTAGAAAAAATATATTATCAATTTTAAAAGCATTTATAGGGAATTCCCTGCTGGTCCAGTGGTTAGGACTCCACGCTGTCACTGCCAGGGGCCTGGGTTTGATCCCTGGTCAGGAAACTAGGATCCCACAAGCCGCATGGCACAGCAAAAAAAAGAAAAAAAAAATTCACAGAACAACTTTTTTCCCATTTTATTATGAAAATTTTCAAACACACAAACATTTATCAAACAACTTTTTAAAATGGTGACAAGAATTTGTTCTTTTGCATATTAGCAGTATCCACTCCTGACTGAAGGTGGATATGATTTTTACAAAGAGATTAAATAATTCAGAACACTTTTTGGTGAAAAAGGCAGGTAATCACACTGGGGAAACACAAATGGGGACAGCACATTGTTTCTCTGACTCTCACTTTCCTCATCTGAAGGCAGTTTGAAAAAAAAAGAGGTAGAAAACACATTTTTATCAAGCATATAGCCTCCCCAAGACATTACTCTGGAGGACAATCATTTAGTTACATTTACTTAAAAACTACTTTCATTATTTTATCCATATAAAGCATTTGCCACAGTCCCTGGTATATAATAAGCATTCAATAAATGTTAGCTGCTATTATTAACCAATAGTAGTCATATTTCAAAAGGAATCTGGCAAAGTTAAAACTTCAGTTAACATTTATTCTTTTGATTGACAAGACCAGTTATATATACAAATATTTAAATTGAGCTTGGTAAGTGTAATCATTCAATTGAGACCAGAAAGAAATGTTAGCACTGGCATATCTCTTAAGTTGTTATGCAGCTTTGTAGGGAACCTTTAACTTTTTTTTTTTTTTTGCGGTACGCGGGCCGCTCACTGTTATGGCCTCTCCCGTTGCGGAGCACAGGCTCCGGACGCGCAGGCTCAGCGGCTGTGGCTCACGGGCCCAGCCGCTCCGCGGCAGGTGGGATCCTCCCGGACCGGGGCACGAACCCGCGTCCCCCATCGGCAGGAGGACTCTCAACCACTGCGCTACCAGGGAAGCCCAGGGACCTTTAATTTAACATGGATAATATCTATTGAAATTTACCCTAGTTCCTTTGGCAGGTTGGAAGAATTCAAAGACACTACAGACTTGAGCAGCTTAGTGAAAACCAAGGAATGTAGGTATCTTCTTCTTCCCTAAATTATTCCAAAATACCTCAATTACAGCCTTATTTCTCCCACCTTTCCTTATCTGCCTCTATATATATATATGCCAGATAATGGTATACACTTTTGCTGCAACTTTAAATATATACGCCAGATAATGGTATACACTTTTGCTGCAACTTTAAGTATAAATAATAAATTTATATATTTATATTTAATATTTAATAAAATATAATATTTATAAATATATTTATGTTATTGGATTGTCCAAAAAGTTCGTTTGGGTTTTTCTGTAAGATGTTTTGGCCAACCCAATAGATGTGTATGTGTCTGTGTGTATCTACATATTTAAAGTCACAACAAAAGTGTATACCATCATCAGGCATCTAGGAGCAGGAATACCTCTAATGTAGGTATAGGAAGGTTGTGTGGCAGTGAAAAGAGCATAGATTTAGAATCAAACAGATCTGCATTTGAACCACGACACTTATTAACACTGTGACTCTTAACAAGTTACATCTCTGAACCTCAGTTTCCTTATCTGTACATAAATTGGATAAAAATAGCTATGTTACAGGTTTTTGAGAAAAGTCAAATTCAAGAAAAGCATATAAAATGCTTGGCATTATTACATGCAAGAGGCAATCAATAAATGATAATTATCATTACTGCCACATTTTCATTCTATTTTATAGTTGTGGAAAAACTGTGTTTCTTACTTGTAAGAGTTTATACACCCTAAATATATAAAGGCATTATATCTATTTCAACTTAAAACTTATATAGAGGTAACAAAAATTATCAATATACATAACCAGAATTGCACAGATAAATCTTTCATAATTTATTTTCAGAATTTGTTCTTGAAAACAGAAGTAATAAATTAGCTATGATTTCCCATTTCAAAGGTCAAAAGCAGAAACTAGTTTTTCCATAGCAGTATTTATTGATTTTCCTGCTGCCAAATGGTAATGTAAGGTGTTTTAGACCAGCAGACTTCTCAACTGCTATTTTGGAAGAGAAGTTATTTTTGCCTTGAGAATGGCTCCTCAAAACAAAACAATATAGAAGAAACAAACAAAAAAATGATTTGCCACATTAGAAAATAAAAATGCTTATAACAAATTATAAAGTAAGTGGCAGGATTGGCAAAAATAAATGAATTCCTTTTCTTAGAATTAGGATTTTCTGTTATTTCTACGAAAATCATTAAATGGCCACAGTAGCACTTCAAAATCCAATGCCAATTAACAGCACATAATTTTTGTTTCCTCTATTTATTTCATTTCTTACCATGAAAAGCCATGGTCTGAAGCAGCCGATCAGCCACCTCCTGTGGGAATACTCCAGGTTCCTGCAGACACAGTGTTCCATCTTGCCTTGCTGAGCAGAACTTCTCAAGGTGAGTAGTCAGGAAATTCAAGCAGATATCAAGTAAGGAATAAGGAGATGCCTCCTCCTTGGATCCCAGGAAGAAACAAAGGGAAAACAAAAGCCAACAAGTTAGTTTCC
The DNA here is from genome assembly GCF_000442215.2 of Lipotes vexillifer. NCBI lineage: Eukaryota > Metazoa > Chordata > Mammalia > Artiodactyla > Lipotidae > Lipotes > Lipotes vexillifer. The sequence continues at coordinate 185,989 of NW_006782254.1, read as the reverse complement.
AGAAAAGTGGAGAACAAAATATTCATTTCCTTGTTCAACAAGTACTTTTATTCAAATGTCTACCTTGTGCTAGATACCATGTTAGACAGTGGGAATACAACATGTGGTCCATGTTCTCAAGAAGCAGGAAAAGAGAAACATTTAAACAAATATTTACATAAAGTCTATTAAATACTAAATATAGAGGATATATTGGGTAATCACATAAGCACATAGTAGAGTACCCTAATCAGTCAAGGATGGTCAGGGAAGACCTCAGAGGCGCAGCAGATTAATCTTCCTAATTTACCAGCCCTAAATTACTCTCTACTGCTCAAAATGTCAATGGACTTCATGGGGCTGAAGACAAAAGACAAAATTCTTAGATTGTTAGAATGACGATGCCTGAGTCCTTCCAAAATCTAGCCCCAATTTACTTTCCAACTTAATCTCCCACAAAATTCCTATCCCAACCTAATAGTTCAAATATGATCAGTTTATTTGGGTAAAAGAATGTGCTATAGGTGTTATCCTCAAAAAAGAAAAAGGTTAACCCAGTTATTCCAATCTGAGGAATAAAGAACTAATCAAATAAGCACAAAGATTAAGTATAAGCGTTTTAATTACAGAAATAAACACTCTAAGTGTCTCCAACAACAATAATATAACTAAAATATAATTACAGTAGCTACCATCCATTAGGTGCTTTCTATATGACTCTGCTGAGTGTTTAACATGAATTATCCATTATTTCATTTATTCCTCACCCCTACTTTACAAAGCAGTGAAGGATTATCTTCATTTTTGCATAACGGGAAACTGGCTCAGAAAACTAACATCTTTCTCAGTATTATACACACAGTAAGTGACAAAGTGTAAACTAAGACCTGGAGCAACCAAATAAATAAATAAATAAATAATTTTTTAAAAGGTAAGTTTTAAAAATTACATAGTTTATAGAACTTCCTCAACCTGATAAAGGTCATCCATGAAAAACCCAATTAGTATCATACTTAATGTTGAAAGTCTGAATACTTTCCCCCTAAAATCAGGAATAAGACAAAGCTATCTGTGCTCACCACGTCAATTCAACATTGTACTGAAGGTCCTAGAATTAGGCAAAAAAAAAAAAGAAAACCAAAAAGAAAAAAAAAGATAAAAAGAAATAAAAAGCAAACAGATTGGAAAGGAAAAGTAAAACTGTCTCTATTTGCAGGTAACATAATTTTGCAAAAGAAAATCCTAAGGAATTCACACCAAAAAAACTATCAGGTCTAAAAAAGAAAAACCAAAAGCAAGTTCATCATGGTTATAGGATATAAGATCAATATATAAAAATACCTATATTTCTATTCACTTACAATTAAAAATACGAAAATGAAATTAAGGAAACAATTCCATTTAAAATAGCACTGGGACTTCCCTGGTGGCACAATGGTTAAGAATCCACCTGCAAATGCAGGGGACACCGGGCTCGATCCCTGGCCCGGGAAGATCCCACATTCTGCAAAGCAACTAAGCCCGTGAGCCACAACTACTGAGCCTGCACTCTAGAGCTTGCGTGCCACGACTACTGAGCCCATGTGCCACAATTACTGAAGCCCACATGCCTAGAGCCTATGCTCCACAACAAGAGAAGCCACTGCAATGAGAAGCCTGCACACCGCAAGGAAGAGCAGTCCCCGCTCGCCACAACTAGAGAAAGCCCACATGCGGCAACGAAGGCCCAATGCAGCCAAAAAATAATAAATAAATAATTTTTTAACTTACTAAAATGGTTACATACTTTACAGTTTACAAAGCGCTTTCACATCAACACATTCGATATTGTAATAACTGAGTAAGATGGACAACAAAGACATTATTTTTTAAGATGAGGAAATAAACTTCACAAAAGTTAAATGGCTGGCCCAATGAAGCAGAGACTGAGCTGCCAACCCTAAAACTTGTTCTTCTTTTCTTCCATGTTAATAAAACCTTTTATTTTTACCTGGGCACAGGACCACTTGTAACAAAGGCTATGTCTCTGTATCCTCTGCAGCTAGGTGTAGCTAGGACAAATAAGAAAAAGTTCAGAGGAAGTAATTCTTCAAATTCAACTTCTGCATCACAGAACTTTGCCTATTCTGTCTTATTTCCTGTGTTGTAAGTATGAATTCTTTCTGCTTTTTCTACTCTTCATTGTACCATCTTTCTAAATGTCTGAAATTCATCACCCAGATGAAACAAGATGCCCTTTGACCTCCGTTGGTAAGTTTCAAAATGATCTATTTATTTTACAAAAGAGAAAATAAATGAAAGTTGGGTAACTATCAGAGGGGAGACATCTAAACCTTCTGAGTACATAATTTTTAGAAGTCCTTTTAACAGAACAAACCCAGGTAGTAACATATGGACATTTATAATATTTAATCATTCTAAAAAATTTTTTCCAATTGATAAAATATGTCCACAAACAAAAACAGGTTTTTATACCCCACAAATTTTTCCTTTTCAAAGAAAACCTCCCCTTATCTCTATGTTAATTCCTATTAGTAAGCATAAGACTTTTCTAGTCAGCTGCTCTTCTATTGGGAAGTACATGTGCCTAACAGTTAATCCACCTGGGCTTTGGAGCTAGAGTGCAAATCCCAACTTTTCATTTACTAACTGTGTGACATTACACAAGTTACCTATCCATTCTGCTCCTAAGTTTTCTCATCTTATAATGTAGATAATAATAATAGCTACTTCATAAAGTTGCTGTGAGGATTCAATGAGATAAAACAGGAACCAAAGAACTTAGAATAATGGCAGTGCATCTGGAAACACAGAGCTTGTAAGGGTCAGAGGCAGGATTCAAACCCAGGAAATGTACCTCCAAGAGCTTATGCCCTTATCCACCATAATATACTACCTTTTCAACTTTACATACAAATTCTAAATGTTATCTCCCTGATACTCGAAGGTCTGTGATGTGAACAAGGATAATCATCTCCATTTAAAGAATAAAACAGAGACGTTATATATCAAGCCAGGGACAGGACTAGAACTGTACTCAAATTATCTGAGATCTACTCCAAAAACTATACTGCCATCTGTGACTCTCCAAATTCCAGTACTTTCAGCTAACACAGAAGTACTGATAGATCAGTATTTCCTATTTTAGTAGTAGTAGTAGTAGTAGTAGTAGTAGTAGAAGCCGTGCTGCAGCTTGTAGGATCTTAGCTCCCTAACTAGGGATTGAACTCAGGCCATGGCAGTGAGTGCCGAGCCCTAACCACTGGACTGCCAGGGAATTCCCCTTATTTTTAAACACATAGCAGCAGCACAGGAGGACTAACAAAGAAAGGACAAAGCAGAAGCTGGAATTCCATGTCTAAACAATTCATCTCTTGGAAATTCCTGCTCAGAGAGATTTTTCCCTTCACCAATTAGGCATACCCTAGGCAAAGTAAAAACAAAGTTCCTACTAAAAAAAGCAGAAGGGAGAGAAGGTCAAGTCTGATTTCATTTGGATCATAAGGAAATCCACACAGTTCAAAGACTAAACAATTTCTAGGAAGAACAAACAGGAAAGTTCTTTCTAATTAATTGAAATGGCTTCTACTCAATCTGGACCAATCCAGGTCTTCACTGCATTGCTTTTATCCTATCACTCTCCTAAAAAAAATTTCAAAGGCTCCATATCATCTATAAGCACAGTTCTCATGCTGGGAACACATTCAAGGGGTTCCTAGCAGAGGTGTGCCAGGGGACTAAAGCTACAGTATTAACTTGGCACATTTTAGAATAGCAAACACACTCAAAGCTTATTTGAGGGGGTGAGAGTATGGGAGGTTGGGGCAGAGGGAATCAAGTTATACAACCAGTAAATAACTTAAAATATTTTTGTACTGAGGGGCCTCCCTGGTGGCGCGGTGGTTGGGAGTCCGCCTGCCGATGCAGGGGATACGGGTTCGTGCCCCGGTCCGGGAGGATCCCACATGCCGCGGAGCGGCTGGGCCCGTGAGCCATGGGCGCTGAGCTTGCGCGTCCGGCAACGGGAGAGGCCACGACAGTGAGAGGCCCACATATCGCAAATTAGAGGTCTTTTCTCCAGTAGATTATAAGCTCCCCTAAGGCAGGGACTGAGCGTCCTTTAACTCACCTTTGTGTATACTGCAGCACATAGCACAGTGCCCTGTACATAGAAGTGGCTCATGAAGAGATTGGATAGAATAAATGGAGGCTGAGAAGAGGAGCTTAAAAAAAAAAAAAAAAAAAAAAAAAATATTTTTGTACTGAAACAAATATATTATGTAAAAGGCAAACACTATATGAATTTTAAGATAAAACACAAGATTACCAAGAAATTCCTGTTTGCAACACTGGTTTCAAGTAATTCCCTTTTCTATCCCACAGCAAATTTAGTTCCCTCTGCTGTTAGAAGTTGGAAAAACAGAGACCTAAAGTGTAAACAATTTAGTAAGGTATTCGAAACGTTTTACTAACTGGCTCCAACCTTCCTTTCTAGCCGCATATTCCACTTTTCCCTTCTCCCTCCAAACATGCTACCTACTAGATATACTAAACTGAGCGTTCCCTAAAGCAACCTACTATTTACCATCATTTCCTAAGCACTTTAACAGGCACTTTCACACCTCTGAGCCTTTTTTTAGATTAGTCCTTCTATATGGCAAAATCTCACACATCCTTCAACATTCAGTTCTGTGAATATCTTTCCTAATTTCCAGGGCAGAATTAATTTGACCCTCAGCACCTAGGTAATTAATCTGCACCATTAACTATTAGCTATTATGTACTGAATGACTGTTGTGTGGTACCAGGCACCAATCCAGCAACTTTATATATACTTGCAATCTTCCAGACAACCTTGTTTTGAACAAAGTAGGTAAACTAAGGCTCAGAAATATTAATTTACTATGAAAGATAACAGAGCCAGCAGATGGCAGAGCAAGAATAAAAATTACAAGAGTTATCATTCATGAAACACTATGTCTCAGGTCCTGGGTCAGAGCTCTTTAGATACATGAGCTCTTTCAATTTCTAGATTCTATGAATCAAGCACCATTACAATATGCATTTTAATGAGGAAACTGAGGTTTAGGTTAAATATCTTCCCCATATACACTTGGCTAGCATGTTGATAAACTGCAACTCCAACTCAACAATGAGGCCAAAGCTTATATTTTTAAGCTCTTAAGCCACTATACTATAATAATATCATAATCATAATTATTGGGCTCATTATTTGTTAACATATGCTATGTGTTATATGCAATAAACTATGCTAAGTACATTACATATATAATTTCATTTACTTCTCATTAAAATTCTGTAAGTTCTATCAGTATCCCCATTCTATGAAGATGAAGACACTGAGGCTTTAAGGGGTTTATTAATTTGCCCAAGATGATACAGCTAATAAGTGCCAGAGCCAGGATTAGACCCCAGGCAATCTGATTCTAGAGTTAAGTCTGTGCTTTTACCACTACATAAGCTGCCCTTTATATCTGACTCCAAAGCTAGTTTTCTTTTATAATTCTATGTTACACCATAGTTACTTATGACTGTATCTGTCTCCCCCACTAGACCATGATGCTGTTCAAGTTCAAGGAACATATTAACCCTTTCTGTATATCCTTAGCAGCCAAAACACCCCCTGATATTTACCTGTTAAAAGAAAAAAGAACGAGTTCAAATTAGAATAGTGGTAAAGATACTTGCCCAAAGTTACAGTATTTGTAAGAAGTGGGGCAAAGATGCAAACCTAGGTCTACTGATTATGAAGTCCATATATTTTCCGCTATACTGTACCATACCTCAGGACAATTATTAGTTTGTCACTGACATAAATGCCAAAAAACAACTTGGAGACCTGTTGGTTGTCGCAGTGACTCACACATGAGGTGGATAACGCTATAGATTAGGGTAGAAGCAAAGAAAATGGAAAAAAAATCAGAAGTGAAAAATAATTCAAAGGAAGAATTGACAAAATACAGTGACCGAATAGGAAATAAATGCTGATTTTTTCTGAATCCCCAGTACTTAGCACAATGCCTGGCACTGTACTAGATACACGAGTATTCTCTGAAGGACTGACCAGCATTCATACAGCATACTTTTGACATACATTAGCTCATTTAGCCCTCACAACAGTTTTGTGGAGCTGGTATAATAGACACCATTTTGTATATGAGGATACTGGAGATCAGAAAGAACAGTGTACCCAAGTTCATCTAGTTAAAAATGTGGCAGAATTGGGCCTTGAACCAAAGTATTTAATTCCAAATACCATGTCCTTTTTCCTATCCCATATAGGCCGCTCAGATGAAGGAGGGAAAAGGGTAGAGGAAGGAGAAGTCGAGATTAAAAAAAAAAAAAAAAAAAAAAAAACTCCATTATTTAAAGTAGTAGTTAACCAGGGGTAAGTGTGTGTGTGTGTGTGTGTGTGTGTGTGTGTGTGAAGAGCACAGTTAAGCACACAGGATAAAATGCTAACATTTGGGGAATTTGGGTGAATGGCTACATGAGAATTCTTCGTGTTATTTTTGCAACTTTTTATAAGTCTGAAATTGTCAAAATAAAAAGTTAGAAAATAAAAATTAAAAATTAAACAGTAATTAATACTCCCACGAGGTCACTGACAAGACTGATAAGAAGACAAGACAAGGCATTATTTCTTCAGGGAAATTTGTTAAGGCTGTGGAGAGTCTGCCTGCTTAGGCAAGTACAGAAAAGGAACTAATAATGCTTCTGTGAGAGAATTCATCTGAACATACAGATTAAAATATCATCCCCTACTGGTGACAGTGGTGTCATAAGAATAGATAAATTCTCAGGGGAAGTGATCAGAAGCGATAACTAAGCCCTGTAATTAACTATCACATGTAACAGCAGGCAGAATGACATGGTCCCTGAACAATGGCTGAAAAAACATCCTATGGAAAACAGCAAAATCACCACCAGTCTGAAAGAACAGCACAGCCCTTTATTTAATTTTTTTGGTTAACACAGTGTTTTCTAGAACAGGATATAATCCTGACATTGTGAATCATTCAAATCAAGTGTACCCAGATTAGCCCTCTCAAATGATGCTGGTCAAAGTATAAATTGGCACAATTTTTCTTGATAGAAAAGACTTAATTACAATCTTAAAAACACCCAGTCTCTGGGCTTCCCTGGTGGCGCAGTGGTTGAGAGTCGCCTGCCGATGCAGGGGACACGGATTCATGTCCCGGTCTGGGAAGATCCCACATGCCGCGGAGCGGCTGGGCCCGTGGGCCATGGCCGCTGAGCCTGCGCACCCGGAGCCTGTGCTCCGCAACAAGAGAGGCCACAACAGTGAGAGGCCCGCGTACCGCAAAAAAAAGAAACAAAAAAACAACCCAGTCTCTGCATCTAGTACTTCATCTAAGAATTTACCCAAAAAACCCCCCCCAAAAAAAGCAAAGGGAAATAATCAGAGATATTAACCAAGGTATTTACACAAAGGGATTAATCACAGTTTTTCTGACCCCCCCCTAAAATAAACCCACATATAGAAATGTCTAAAACAGGGGGGAAATGGCAAGCAAATTATGGTATATCAACTCTATAGATAATTACATAGCAATATGTATATTTCTGAATAACTTTTAAAGACAGTAAAATGCTAAGAATAAAGTTAGTCTAAGCAAAATAAAAACTACGTGCAGCAGGATTTCACTTAAACATCTATACAGGCATAGGAAATGATACTGCCTGAAAAGTTATTTCAGAAGATTATAAGCTACCTCTAAACTAAACAATATGTTATGATAAATCTATAGAAAAGAGCAAGGGAAAGATTTAAAATAAAAAAGGATGGTTGACAGGACTTCCCTGGCGGTCCAGTAGTTAAAGAGTCTGAGCTTCCAATGCAGGGGGCGTAGGTTTGGCAAGGCCCCACCCAAAAAAAAAAGTGAATACCTTGGATACCCTGGGGGTGGGTGGAAGTGGCATAGAAGAATGGGGCACACAAGGGAAAAAATGGCAGTGGTTATCTTCTATTTCTCAAGTTCGATGCTGGTCTTTAGATATTTGTTTACTATGTTCCATGGCTTACATAAATGTTTCATATAGTTTTCAAAATTAATAGATTATTAAAAATGAAAAAAGACAAAAGTAAAAATTTGTGGAAATGTAAATAAAGCTATATTCATGTTTCTGCTTTTCAAATATTACAAGATAACCAAAAATCAGTGTCAATTGAATCAATGATAGCCATACTTTTCAATAATATATGTATTCAACTAGTAAAAATAGACATTTTTTATTAGACTCAATAAAACTATATTAATTTTGAATGAAAACATGTGCTTGTGGATTTATATACACACACTTTTATTTTTGGCCATAAATTGGCCATAATATAACTTCTTACCACTGCTCCTATACCCTTTCCCAGTCTTACATTCTCCAGAGGTTTCACCATCTAATAATGGTGGACTGGGTTGGAAAAGGAGTCTTGGCAGGGTTTTCAGGGGAAAGGCAAGGGACCAGCTATGATGTATAAAGGGAAGTAGATAGGAAATAAAAAGGGAATTTTAAGAAGCACATCTGTGAATTCTATTCTATTTTACAATGTTCAAAAATCTGCAAATAAAGACTTTGAGTTACTACAAAATGACTTTTGGCTGCAGGATTATGTTCCATGGATTATGACACTGCTCTAAACTACATGGATCACAGCTTAAATAGTTATACATAAGCAATTAAAGAATTTCTCCTGCTATTAAAGCTAGGTATATACACAAATATCTGCTCTTCTGCTCCTGTCTTTAGATGTCACAAAGCAGAACCTTGAAGGAACAACAAAACAAAACAAAAGAAAAAAACAAAGAACATTGAAGAAAAGAACAACTAAGCTGAAAGGAGGTTAGGAGAGGTCTTGAAATGACACCACCTAGGAGAGACACAGAAGGCTTTCAAATGTTGAAGAAAAGAAAAAAAAGAAAGTAATAATGAGAACCTTCATCATTAAACATCTGTCTAGCACTTCAATTTATAAAGCCTTTTCAAAACAATCATGACTCTATGAAGTAAGGAGAAAAGAGATTATTTTTGTTGAGGAAGCTGAGGTTCAGAGAAGGAATGTTACCAGTGGTAGTCATGCCTCCCCTTCTTTATATATGC
>NW_006782254.1:174353-176862 GCF_000442215.2 Lipotes vexillifer | reverse complement strand
CTCGCCGTAGAGTGCCTTTCCCTACCTGTCCATCTATCAAATTCCTACTCACACTACAAAAGCCAGTATATATGTCCACTCCTCCATGAAGCTGTCCCTCATATCCCAAAACACAGACTTAATCACACTACATTTTGTATATAGTTCTATTACAATTAGCCACTGTATAACTTATTTGTTTAGATGGCAGTCTCCCCCTCAAGACTATGAATTCAAGGAAAGTTAGTAGTTTTCAAATGCTTTTTGTCTATGGCCCACTTAAGTGGGGCAAAAAACCTCACAGCCTACCCATCCCCCTTGGTTCCCAAGTTCCAGTGGAGAACCATATTAACAAAGAAGTATCACTACAAGGGACTTTTACAGACATCTGCTTTAACAATAAAATGGATGTTTCCTACTTGAATAACAATACATTGTCAAAGTTTAAATTTGGAAATTTTAATATCAAAAGTTCTATTAAAGCAAATTTATATCACCACACACTAGATTAATAATAAAGTTAAATCAATGATAATTCACAATTAAGATACAAAACTAGTAACAGGGCTTCCCTGGTGGCACAGTGTTGAGAGTCAATTTTAATATCAAAAGTTCTATTAAAGCAAATTTATATCACCACACACTAGATTAATAATAAAGTTAAATCAATGATAATTCACAATTAAGATACAAAACTAGTAACAGGGCTTCCCTGGTGGCACAGTGGTTGAGAGTCCGCCTGCCGATGCAGGGGACATGGGTTCGTGCCCCGGTCCAGGAAGATCCCACATGCCGCAGAGCGGCTGGGCCCGTGAGCCGTGGCCGCTGAGCCTGTGCGTCCGGAGCCTGTGCTCCGCAACAGGAAAGGCCACAACAGTGAGAGGTCCGCGTACCGCAAAAATAAATAAATAAATAAATAAACTAGTAACTAGTAATAAAAAAAACTACTACCAACTCAAGACAACATTGCTGAGGCACTGATTACAAAGCTCTCTTCCAAGAAATTACTGGAATTCCAACAAGCTACACTTGTATGGTACATATTTAGTAGGAGCTTTGCAACACTTCTAAGTATCAGACAGACTTCTTCATAAGCAGTCTCTGAGGAATCACACATCGATACTCATTAGCTCTTCCTAACCTTCTTCTCATGGCTTTCTTTTAATCTTCCTAAATTTAAAATTTTCTTTCTTATACTCTCCTTCCTTGAAGTATTTAGTCATCTAAGCAATACTCAGCTAGAGGCATACTCAGTCACTTCCCTGTGACTTAGTTATATAATTTGTTGGTTGCTTTGTTTTATATATTTAAAAGCTTCATTCTGTAACTATATTGCCAGGGTCATGACAAAGAAGCATTTCAGCATTCTGAGCAGTGGGCTACTTATTTCTAGCAAGTGGGGAGGTGGGGGACACTGAGAATTGACTACATATTGCAATTGTAGTCTACTGTTGGAGGAGACTGGGGCTTCCACTGTTGCTGGTATGATAAAAAATGAAATAAATCCTCATAGATCAGGCATCTTTTATATTTGGGAACTAAAGTCCTCAAAAATGCATCCAATAAATTAATAGTTGAATGAATTAGTAAGTTACTAGATGGTAACTTATCTCAAAATTCATTTTATTTCTCCTCATGAAACTACTTCAGGAAATATCTGACACAAAAAGTATTAAGATTTGGGGCTTCCCTGGTGGTGCGGTGGTTGGGAGTCCGCCTGCCGATGCAGGGGACGCGGGTTTGTGCCCCGGTCTGGGAGGATCCCACATGCCACGGGGCGGCTGGGCCCGTGAGCCGTGGCCGCTGGGCCTGCGCGTCTGGAGCCTGTGCTCCGCAACGGGAGAGGCCACAGCAGTGAGAGGCCTGCGTACCGCAAAAAAAAAAAAAAAAAGGATTAAGATTGCCTTAATTTCTCAAGACAGACCTTGTGGACTTCAAAATTGCTGAATAATGGGGTCTCTCTTTTGCTTAATTAAAATGAAGAATACACTTTACAGATGATGCCAGTTAACAGTAGCTTACAGTGAATAAAGCAAATTCACATCCTTTATTTCATTTGATAACTTTATGAAGTAAAAAAGGAACTTTATGAAGCAAAAGGAAGTAAAAGGAAATATATTACAAATTTCATTTTACAGTTAAGGAAGCTGAGGCACAAAAATGAAGTGACGCTTCCAGAGGCATTGTGCTTAGCAGCAAGAATACTGGACCAAGATTTGAATTCAGTGCTGTTATACTGCAAATTACCTAGCTCTTCTGATCCTCAGTCCTGTCCTTTGTAGAATGGGGATAATATTAGTACTTATCTCATGATGCTACTGTCAGGATGAAGGGCAAAGATGTGTTTAAAGCCCCCAGCACAATGCCTAACAGAGTAATTACTCAGGAAATGTTCCCTTCTCACTTAATAGTCATGATCCTGCACAAGTTATATAAATTCAAGTTTCAGACACACAGGGCAGAAGGTTCATGACTGTAAATTCTCAAGAGAGAATTTTCCCATCCAGAGACCATGTCAAGATAAATAAGT
>NW_006782254.1:122080-174343 GCF_000442215.2 Lipotes vexillifer | reverse complement strand
TCCCTACACCATCAGGCAGACATTTTTTAGTCTACATTTTCACCAACGGTGTGGGCATTTTGTTAGGTGTTAGGGTCCTGGCTTTATGTAGTTGTCTCAGTTCCGACTCACATGACAGGCTAAAAAATCTCATCTCCTACCTGAAAGGCTCCTAGGACTGACAGATCCTCCAATAGAAGGTAATGGCTCTGACAGTGCTCTTTTTTTTTGTAACCCTGATTGACTTTTTCCTAAAGATTGGACCAGAAACCAGGTGACTACAAAGATTACAAACTTGACAATTTCAGTGTTAGAAATAAATTTTTTTACTGACGTCTCTCTGAAGGACTATGTAACACTGCAGTGAAAAGCATGGGTTTGGGAGTCAGACTGCCTGGATTAAAATGCCAGCTCTACCACTTACAAAACAATATAACTTTAGGCATAAATACTTAATCTCCCCATACCTCAGTTTCCTGATCTGTAAAATACAGACAGTAACAGTACCTACATTACAGGATTGTTGTCAGAATTAAATAAATTTTAGGTGAAAGACACTTAGAACAGCGACTGGCATATATTAAATGCTCAATAAATGTTAGCTACTACTATACAATATAAACTCCATAGACCAAACACTATGTTTTGTTCACTGCTGTATTCCCAGAGCCAACAATAATGCCTGCTACACAGTAGGCACTAAATGTTTGTTGAATGAATAAATGAACAGTCAAGCACAAATTTATTATTAGATGTATTTAAAATACTTATTTGCTCCTAGAGAAAGAGACTATATGTCTAGAGAGAAATATTAAGTCCCAAGTCTAGCCTTGAAATTAAACAATGGGATTGAAAAGCAGACAAATGTCATTTGAGTTCATTTTGATATAAGAAACTTCAGATATTGGAACAATCTTTGATTCCTCATTTCAGTAGTATTCCATGGGAAATCTCTTTTTAGTTTATGGGGTTTTTTTCCCCTTGTATTTTTTACAGATTCAACCAAGTTAGACTTCCAGGAATAAACACCTAATGTAACCTTAGATTTGATTTAATCCCTTTACCTTCTCTTTCCCCAAATACAATCATTTTACGAATGAGGGAGAAGGTCAAGAAGGTAGTACCAAAGGCACAGATATACTGTGCTCAAGGGTACAGATCTTTTGAATTATTTGGCATGGACTGAGGGGAATTATTTTTCTTTTTATTTTTCTTTTTAAAAAAACCCACCAACTAGGGAATTCCTTGGCGGTCCAGTGGTTAGGACTCTGCGCTTCCACTGCAGGGGGCATGGGTTGGATCCCTGGTCAGGGAAACAAGATTCCACATGCCATGTGGCGCAGGCAGAAAAAAACAACCACCACCAAAAAGACCCCACCAACTACTCTTCAGAGATCCCTAGACACCAAATAAAAATGCAGGTAAGGCAAGCTTCTTGCACGTGTCACTTCAAGGCTTGGGCAGTGTGGCAAATGGCTGTGTGTTATAGGGCAAGGAGCTAGATTTCTATCTAAAAAAGATCAAGGCCTGCAAAGGTAAATAAATGCCCTTCCCATCCGTCTTAGCTCATGTAATAAAGCTATTCTAAGAAACAAAACAGAAATTCAGGTCAGTAATCACTGAGCAGATGAGCAGATCATAGGAATCAACAACTCAAAGATGTACTTTAGCATTATTTTCCTCTAAACTACTAGCATTAGTTTTGAAATATAATATGGTAAACAGAGAAGCTCGGTTAATAATGGAAAGAGCACTGGGCTTGCAGTCAGTCCTGGCTCTGCTACTTAGTAGCTGTGTGTCCTTAGGCAAATAAATTAACTTCTCAGTTTTCTTATCTGTAAAACCAAACCTCCATCTCGACTACCTCACAAAATGGCAGTGAGGAATAAATGGGATGTGTATGAACTAGTCTTTAAAATACTGAAGTACCATGGAAATATTAACATAATTGAATGAAGGGTTTCTGGTGTGAAAAATTGGGTAATATATTAATGGAGTTTACACAAAATTAAAACCTATAAAAGCAGCTTGGGACTTCCTTGGTGGTGCAGTGGTTAAGAATCCGCCTGCCAATGCAGGGGGCACGGGGTTCGAGCCCTGGGCCGGGAAGATCCCACATGCCCCTGAGCAACTAAGTCCGTGTGCCACAACTACTGAGCCTGCACTCTAGAGCCCGCGAGCCACAACTACTGAGCCCGGGCACCTAGAGCCTGTGCTCCACAGCAAGAGAAGCCACTGCAATGAAAAGCCCGAGCACCGCAACGAAGAGTATCCCCTGCTCACCACAACTAGAGAAAGCTGGCACGCAGCAACAAAGACCCAAAGCAACGAACACCCAATGTAGCCAAAAATAAAACAAATAAATTTATAAAGAAGAAAGAAAAAAAAAAAAGCGGCATACCCTGATTCCATAGTACTATAGGTAATAGAATATATCTACTTTACTAAAATATTTACCTTTAACATGCTAGAATCTTACTACATTTTTTTAAGAGGTGGAAGGGATCACAGAGAGGATTTAATACAACCTTTTCACTTTAGAGATTTAAAAATGGAGGCACAGAGAGGTAAAACGATTTGCCATAGGTTAAAAGGCCTATGAAAAGAAGATAACTGATATTACATAACTAAGAACATTGAAACTTTTTTTAAATGCCCTTAAAAAAGGAGAATATGACATTGAACAGGCATTAAGATGCTTTTGAGAGCTAAGAAAAGTGTTTATACAAGGGAGAACTGGAGATAGGAAAAAAGAAAAAAGATCTTTATACAGAGCTAACAAAATGTTTAAATAATTAACCACCCCTCTACATTTACCAGTCACTGATTCTTTACTATCTGTATTTAAATATTCTGTTCTCCAGAAGGATACCTCCACAAATTACAGACAAATAATTTGTAAATTTTTATACAAAGGGATATTGCTTTGCAATTCATCTTGAAATCACTTGGCTTCTTCCCCAACTCTTTCTGATGAACTCTTCTGGACAGAAATGTTTATCCTAGGTCAAAAGTATCACTTAACGCTAGTAAGAGAAACTATCTGATCCAAAGTTTCTTACCCATCAAAACTCTTTTTCCCCTCAGGGGACCTGTACAGAGTGTTCACCTTTTTTTCCCCTTTTTCATGACTCACATCTCAGTTAACATCACCTTATGCACTTCTCTACAAAATACACACATTCTTTCATTGAACAAATATTTATTTACTTACTGTGTCTCATGCATTATGCCAAGTGCTTAAGACATAAAGCTGAAAAAATACAACTCCGTTCTTACCCTCAGGGAGCTCATAATCTGGAGAGAGAGCCAGCCTCCTTAACAAAAATACCACGACCACCAGGTAACTGCTGTAACCAAAGTACATACAATGTACAGGGGAGGCAAACAGGAAAGGAGGAACCCAAGGCTGCCTGAGGGTAAATGAAGGCTTCACAAGGAGGTAGGGTTTAAGGGGACATGTTAAGGTTAAATAATCAAGAAGGGCACAGCATCTAGGCTAAAGTAACAGTGTAAGCAAAACTAGAGGCATGATAAACAGCATGTGTGCTCAGTATTACTGAGCAGGAAATGCAACGACTTTTTCTCATAAAATGATTAGCTCATTAAAGAATTACATCTTAAGGGCTTCCCTGGTGACACAGTGGCTGAGAGTCCCCTTGCCGATGCAGGGGACGCGGGTTCGTGCCCCGGTCCGGGAGGACCCCACGTGCCACGAAGCGGCTGGGCCCGTGGGCCATGGCCACTGAGCCTGCACGTCCAGAGCCTGTGCTCCGCAGCGGGAGAGGCCACAGCAGTGAGAGGCCCGCGTAACGCAAAAAAAAAAAAAGGAATTAGATCTTAAGAATCCTAGTATGCTATGCAAAACTATTTGCTGAGCCCCCACTATGTGCTAGATGCTGCCAAGTACACAGGATACAGATCTTTGTAGACCCATTGCTGGCCATATGTACAGCTGCCATCTGAGTTGTGCAGTACAATCTGTGTGGCTGCAGCAGGGCTATAAGACCACTATAAACTAGTGGGGCCTAAACTGCAGGTTCCTTAAGCATAGTGAAGAGTCCACAAATTTACATGCATACCAAGTATGCTCTGTCCACAATAATATCTTGAAATGTACACTTTCAGTGCACAGTAGATGCTGTTAGAATTAAGAGTGCAGTATCACTTTAAAATAATACTTAATTTCTACCAGCCTTTTGGTTTTCTCCCCCAGCTGATGTATTCTAAAAGCATATTCCTGTCACGTGTCTCAAGCTTTTCAATGTTAAAAAGGTATCTAAATGCTAAACACAGAATGCCACCAACATCTGATCCTCTCCAAATGCTTTGTAGAAAGACGATTTGGCAATATGGATCAAGAACCATAAAATTATATATACCCTTTGACATATTCAATAAATATAAATTACTTTTATAATGGAAACAACACTACAAATATTTTAAATGCCTGAATTCAGTTTAGATTCCTACAGTCTCATAGAGTACAGCGAAGCTGTTTGAAATAGCACAGACTTAGGGGTTGGACAAACCTGTGCTTGAATCCTGTTCTGTCACTTATTAGGTATATGACTATAGGAAAGTTACCTGATTTCTCAAAGCCTCAGTTTTCTTAACTGTGCAAAGAGAAAGCATCATCAACCTCATGGAACTGTAAAGATTAATTAGTATATCATCTGATACATTGTGTGCTCACTAAATGTTTGAGATCATGCTCTCTAAATAAATGTCCCAGCATTCAAGAATTTTGCTTTGGGCTTCCCTGGTGGCACAGTGGTTAAGATCTGCCTGCCAACGCAGGGGACATGGGTTCGATCTCTGGACCGGGAAGATCCCACACACTGTGGAGCAACTAAGCCCGTGAGCCACAACTACTGAGCCTGCAGTCTGGAGCCCGCATGCCACAACTACTGAAGCCCGTGCACCTAGAGCCTGTGCTCCACAACAAGAGAAGTCACCACAATGAGAAGCCCGCACACCACAACGAAGAGTAGCCCCCGCTCGCCACAACTAGAGACAGCCTGTGCACAGCAACAAAGACCTAACACAGCCAAAAATAAAAAAACAAAAACAAAAACAAAGTTCTGTAAAAAGAAAAAGAATTTTGTTTTAACATTATTTTCCCATTTTAATTATTAGCATTAAAAATGTCTTTTATTCTATTGCAGATAATGACTATTTCTGCTACTTATTGGTTATACGTTTTTAAGGGTTAGCTTTAGAACCTATGCAAAAAGTAGTGTTCTAGCCAGCATTTCCTAATTCATGGATGATTCAATCATTAAATTCAACATTGATATCTATTTCATTTTGTATATTTAAAAATATTTTTTAATTGAAGTACAGTTGATTTACAATGTTGTACTAATCTCTGCTGTACAGCAAAGTAACTCAGTTATACACATGTAAACACCAATTTGTATATTTTTGGCCATCTAATAAAATAATTATTTAAATTTTTCTCCTGTAAAAACAGAATAGTTGAGAGTATCCAAAAATTTATCCACTGAACATGTGTGAATTAGTGGAAATGAGAAAACTGGCTCCTCATCATATTATAGTCACTCTGTTGTTATAACTTCATCTGAACACAGAACAACACAGTAATTTTAAATTATTTTTATTCTTAGAATGAACTGTTGGTTAAAGACAGGAAACACAAGCTGCACTGATGATGAAATAAGAGTAAATGAGTGCATTTATCTTATCAGGATTCTTAAATGGTACATCAAGGTATCTCAGTATTTTTTTTAAGTATTAAAAAAAGAAATGTGATGATAGTTATATCCACTTTGGATTTTCAGTATTAGAAATAAACTATCCGTACCTCCAATGTTTTATTTGTGGAGACAAGCTTGCAAGCAACAGCCTAGAACCATTCTTTTTATTTTGTCACTTAGAAACAAAACAGAAAAATTATAAAAACCTACTGATTTTTATTGATCCACCCCCTAGAGTAATGAAAATAAACACAAAAGTAAACAAATGGGACCTAATTAAACTTAAAAGCTTTTGCACAGCAAAGGAAACCATAAACAAAACAAACCGACAACCCACAGAATGGGAGAAAATATTTGCAAATGAAGCAACTGACAAGGGATTCATCTCCAGAATATACAAACAGCTCATGCAGCTCAATATCAAAAAAACAAAGAACCCAATCAAAAAATGCGCAGATCTAAATAGATATTTCTCCAAACAAGACATACAGACAACCAAAAAGCACATGAAAAGATGCTCAACATGTCTAATTATTAAAGAAATGCAAATCAAAACTACAATGAGGTATCACCTCGCACCAGTCAGAATGACCATCGTCAGAAAATCTACAGGGCTTCCCTGGCGGCGCAGTGGTTGAGAATCTGCCTGCTAATGCAGGGGACACGGGTTCGAGCCCTGGTCTGGGAGGATCCCACATGCCGTGGAGCAACTAGGCCCGTGAGCCACAACTACTGAGCCTGCGCGTCTGGAGTCTGTGCTCCGCAACAAGAGAGGCCGCGATAGTGAGAGGCCCGCGCACCGTGATGAAGAGAGGCCCCCGTCTGCCACAACTAGAGAAAGCCCTCGCACAGAAAGGAAGACCCAACACAGCAAAAATAAATTAATTAATTAATAAACTCCTACCCCCAACATCTAAAAAAAAAAAATTTACAAACAATAAATGCTGGAGAGGGTGTGGAGAAAAGGGAACCCTCCTACACTGTTGGTGGGAATGTAAATTGGTGCAGCCACTATGGAGAACAGTATGGAGGTTCCTTAAAAAACTAAAAATAGAGTTGCCATATGATCCAGTAATCCCACTCCTGGGCATATATCCAGAGAAAACCATAATTTAAAAAGATACATGTACCCCAATGTTCATTGCAGCACTATTTACAATAGCCAGAACATGGAAGCAACCTAAATGTCCACTGACGAAGGAATGGATAAAGAAGATGTGGTACATATATAAAATGGAATATTACTTAGCCATAAAAAAGAATGAAATAATGCCATCTGCAGCAACATGGATGGACCTAGAGATTGTCACACTGAGTGAAGTAAGTCAGACAGAGAAAGACAAATATCATATAATATCGCTTATAAGTAGAATCTTAAAAAACGGTACAAATGAACTTACTTACGAAAGAGAAACAGAGTCACAGATGTAGAAACCAAACTTATGGTTATCAAGGGGGAAGCAGGGTAGGGGGTTGGGAGATTGCGGTTGACATAAACACACTACTATATATAAAATAGATAACTAATAAGGACCTACTGTATAGCACAGGGAACTCTACTCAATACTCTGTAATGACCTATATGGGAAAAGAATTTTAAAAAGAGTGGATATATGTATGTATAACTGATTCACTTTGTTGTACACCAGAAACTAACACAACATTGTAAATCATCTATAGCCCAATAAAAATTAATTTTAAAAAACCCATGGATTTTTAAAGTAAAAAAAAAGCAAGAATTCCTAATTTAAGGTTAAAAAGTCAGTTCTTATCTATTTTGATGCCATCAGCATAATTAATTTCAATCTACACTGTAATATATATTCATTTAAAAATATGCTTTATCTTATGTTAATGTGTCATTTGTTGAACAGTAATGGCTGAAATTTGTTTTAAGGTATTTTGTTCAGTATATTATTAAATAACCTATATATATAATTCAAAAATAAATATATTAAATATATATATTAAAATTACTCCTTTCTCATATCATACAAAAACTATTTTAAAAAATTAAATAAGGTTGGGAAGTGCTAATTCTCCCTCTATATGACCTAACACATGACCTTTGGGAGACTTACTGTTTGTAAATTAAGGACTTTGGTATGGTAAATTTACCTTGTTTTCATATTCTCATAAATCCTTAAAGGCAGCATAATACATGAAAACCGAGGCCCAGAGAGCAAAATTGCAAAGCTGTTAGGGATTCTATAACTCCTTAGTAATGCCTCTGTGGAAATTTCACTTAGCCAAAAAGTGGTGTGCCAGATCTTCCTATTTCATTTCCCTATACTCTCCTTCCTCCAATTTAAATCATCACCACCACCACCACAAGGTTAGGGTGAAAGTTCACGCACTTCCTTTTCACCCAGACTAGTGCAACAGCTCTTGCCACTCCAAATCATGTTTCATATTGATTTGGAGTGATCATCCTCAAACTCTCTTATGATAATTCCTTCACATCTTTCAAGGTACCCAAGGTTTTTACAATGAGGCCCAAACTCCTGAGCCTATGATTCAAGGTCCTCCATAATTTGACCCTAGGCTCACCTAGTCTTGCATCCTATCACACCCTTAATGCTAGAATCATACATTTCCCTGCATACATCCTTCAGTTTCAGCTTCTATGCTCAAGCTAGTCCCTTCGCCAAGAATGGCTTTCCTTTCCAAACTCTTACCCAATAAAACCCAGAAGTTAAAACTCCAATTCAAATGTCCCTTCTCAACAAAGCCTCCCTGACTTTTTCTGACCCTCCCCAAAGTCATCCATCCATTCAACAAATATTTATTAAGCACTTATTATGCACCAGGTACTATGTAGGTGTTAAAGATACAATATGAGCCAAACAAACACGGTCTCTACCTTCAAAGAGCTAATACTTAGCTCATTGGGTTGCTACGAGGATTAAATGAGATAAAATATGTAAAGCACTTAAAACAGGGCCTACACACAGTCATGTTCAATAAATATTAGCTATTAGTGTTGCTGCCTAACCATACTATTTAAAATAGTTGCCATACACAAATAGATATCACTTTATACCTTACCCTGATTCGTTTCTTCTTAGCATTTACAACTATTCTCATTATACATTTGTTTACTGTCTACCTTCCTTACCCCAAGGGACCATGTCTTTTTTTATTAAACTGCTGTAACCACAATGCCTAGAACATTACCTGGCCCTCAGAAGATAGTCAAAAGCCACTTCTGTATCATTGACTTTTATGGTCTGGGGGTAGAGACAGACATTAACCAAAAAGTCAGAGCAAGAAATACAAAATTACAATTGATGTGTATTCTATGAAAGAGAGTTACATAATGGAGGTGTGTGACTTAGGGCTGTTTGGGAGTTTTTTCTGATGAGTAGGCAGGGCAGTTGGGGTTTCTTTGACTTCCTTGAGCTGAGAACTCCAGGATATGCAGGGTTAACAGGCAAGAGAGAGTACTATCACAGGTCATTCACATGTGCTACTTGTTCTATCTGGTTTTCCACAACACAACTCCTGTAATTTAATCCTTTAGGTTTCTTCCTGAAAGTAGGATCCTTTGGGAAGCCATCCCTAGCTATTCAAAACACATCATAACAATGAAAATTTTGAAAAATATAAAATACAAAGCTTTATAATAATGTTTGGTTCTATTTACTGAGTGCCTACTACACCTGTTACACAAGGAAATTTTTTAAAGTAGCCTCTACGAATAATTCCTAGCTCATAATAAGCTAATATTTTGCCTTCTCTTCACCTCTCCCATACATATACTTTTACACTGTGTGCATGTGTTTTAACAAGTAAGGAAAAATCCAGTTAGTTGGAGACAAAGTCTAAACCATAACCATGTCTAATGTCTTTCTAGTCTCATTTCCTACTACACATCCTCATTCCTGCATGCTTCATGTCACATAAAGGTAATCCTGCTACCTACAATACATCCTAATTACTTTCTACTCACATTCACAACAAAGCATTCTTCCCCTACCCAAAATGATCTATATAAATCCTACTCACCTTTCAGGCCCAGCTCAAACGGCACTTTTGGATCCTAAATACCCAAAAAGGAGTTCATAACTCCCTCTGTACTCATACATTCATTCTCAGTGGGAAGGCTAACACTTCCAAAAATCTAGCCATTTGGTGTTTCTGACGGGACAGCTCTTTATTCTGAAAAGAAGATCATCACATCTTACTAAATTTCCTTTTTGCACCAAAAATAAGATTCTCAAACTCACTCTTTCTGTGTAGTCCACTAGTTGCCTCAAATTTCAGTTCAAGATTATATTTGTCAGACAGGAAAATGAGACCATAAAGTGAAATCATTCAAGCACCTACCTGGCCTGGGCACTGGTAATAACAGGAGTTAAGTAAGGCATAGTCACTGCCTAGAAGAACTCACATTTCAGGGGAAGAAACAGGTTAACATACAATGACAGTGTGATGAGTTGTGAATGTGAAGGGTTGTTGTGGAGTCAGACACTGGAGAATGACAACCTAAAAATGCAGAGTCAGTGAATTAGGGAAAGTTCAACGATTAAATAACTCTATAATAAACCACTTTCCAAAAAAGCAGATGGGGAAAAAACAGAAATTAACTAACCTCTTAGGAGAACATAATTACCAGGACTTCATTTTGACTAGAATGTCTTATTCCTCCCAGAGACCAAAATTTAGATTGCTGCATATAATGGAGCAATGGGTTCATTAAATGAACTGCAAACCATGTGTAACCCAACTCAATGAAAAACCCACTGAAGCTTCAAACAGGCAAGAGAGAGAAACAGGAAGGAGAGAGAAAATTTGCAAATGTAAGGCTCTCCCAACTAAAAGCAGAGAGGGCAAAACAAATGAAGATAATACAAGGTATTAAAGAGACTGTCACAATCTGACTGCCAAGCTTATTTTCGGTCTCCAGATGCTCTAGTCTCTGCCTCCAAACAAAAACCATTTGTTCTGAGTAATAGTAAAGCTTGTAAATAAATATTTTTAAATTTCCCAAACTGTAACTCCACATTAAAAGATATTCAAAAAAAACATTCATTTTAAAACGTTTTAAGTATTTCTGTCAAAAGGCTAGATATCTCATAAGGCCATAGTATGCATGCCGGCCCTCACCCCATGCCTCACTCCATCACTCCAAAACACACTATCACTCAGGTTTTGCATTGACATTAGGTAATAAGGCTTGCAGACTCTCTCCAACACCTCCCATCTCCCTCTTCCCTCTACAAAAAAGAAAAGGAAGAAGAAAGAAAGCCTGCGACCCCCTATCTGCCCGCCCTACAGCTCCTGGGAAGCAATCGTCCTCAAATTGTTCCTGCTTAAACCCTTGAATCCCGTAGAAGGAAATGGGGACAGCTGTGAGAGCGGGGAAGAGAGGACATCCGATAAGGGGGAGAGGAAATGTGGATGGTGGAGGACGAAAAGGAGAAAGGATACTGAGAGGAGAGGGCAGTGGAAATAAAATGGTGAAAGGGGGTAAGAAGCGAGAGCAAAGAGCAGGAGCGAAAAAGAGGGAGGAAAAAGAAGGACGGCGTAGACTTCCCAAAAGAGAGAACAAGGCAAAATGGTAGAGGAGAAATGGAAGGTCGGGTTAAAGGACGAGGAGGAATAGGCAAAGGGGAACGCGAAATAAGCTGTCACTGGGGGTGATTTAAAAAAAGGGTGTCACCGACTGGAGAGAGATTAAGGGGGGTAGGGCTGTCACCCCAGTAGGTGGCCGGAGACCAAGGGGAAGAAGGAGTCGGTCACCGAGGAGGAGGTAACAAGGTGGGGAGGTAAAGGCAGGAGCAGACGGGGCATCAGAGCTGGGGAGGGCAGGGCCGCGGGGGCCAGGGTGGCTGGCGGCTGCGGCTCAGGCAGGCCTCGCTCCCTCACCATGGCTGCGCCGGCCTGGTCCTCGGGCATGCAACCTCTGTCCTGGGCTCCGCGGCGGGCCGGGCCTGAGCCCGCCCCCAGGCTGAACCTGCGCGGGGGCTCCAGGAGGCTCCGACGAACAGCGGCTCCGGGCTTGGCCCAGGCCTCGGCCTCCCTGCCTCACAAGCTGGAAGGGCAGCAGCCGCAGCCGCAGCCGCAGCCCGACCCGGGGCGCAGACTCCGCCCCCGAGGCCCCGCCCCCGCCGCCAGCAGGAGCTTGGCCCCGCCTCCTCTCTCTCACTGCGCAGACTCGGCGGAGGAGTACCAACAATAACCCCCCCACCTGCCCCGCCCCCAATTTCTGGCTTCTCCCCGTCCCAGGCCCTTAAAGGAGCCACACTTACTCAAATAACTAGAGCTTATAAATAAGAGCTTTAGATACACGACGTAACAGGATATTAGAGCTGTCACTCCTTTCGGTCACCTATAGACCCCTGTGCTCTGGTTTATTGTCATTCATTCTTATTGTCATAATTCTTGGTGATTTCAGTTGTTTTAGATGATTCCTCCAATGCCCTAACTTCTCAGGTTCCTTTCCTCTAGGGATCACCCTTGCCTCAGCCTCTCATTTCCTTGTTCATACTTTAGGTCTTCGCATTTCCAGTAACTGTAACTCCTCTATAATTTCAGTTTTAATCACCCAACTCTCCCACCTCAACCTCCTTCCTTTCTAGCTCACTTCCTCTAATACCCAACTCCAGAAACTCTTCAGCTCCACCAAGACTCAGAATCTTACTACCTTTTCACTATTCTTCACACTATCCTATGTCCTCATTTCCTTTCATGAACAGCTTAGCTTCTATGTCCATTATGAAACTCAGTCCTAGGTATTCATCTTCATTTCTCCAGTCCTTCTTTCCTTTCCTTGTACTCACCTGAGGAAACTGTAATCCTGTAGCAAAAGGGGGTAGAGTGGAGGAAAATGCAAAATCATATTGACTGGCCTCCACCTACATTTGATATCATTATCATCAAATAAGCCCTTAATGCTTGGCTATCCTACTACATTTCTGCAGTTTCATCACTCCCCTACCCCACCAGATAACTATTTCATATCTCTCTCTTCAAACTTCCTATACTTCTTTTTTTTAAAATAAATTTATTTATTTTGGGTTGCATTGGGTCTTTGTTGCGGTGTGCGGGCTTCTCTTGTTGCAGAGCATGGGCTCTAGGCACGCAGTCTTCAGTAGTTGTGACACGTGGGCTCAGTAGTTGTGGCTTGCGGGCTCTAGAGCACAGACTCAGTAGTTGTGGCACACAGGCTTAGTTGCTCCGTGGCATGTGGGATCTTCCCGGACCAGGGCTGGAACCCGTGTACCCTGCATTGGCAGGCAGATTCTTAACCACTGCACCACCAGGGAAGCCCCCAATACTTCTCACTTACCTGATGATTTCGCTTCCAATTTACTGTGAAATGAAGCAAACAAAAGAGAACGTCTATAAGTTCCCACCACTACTACCACCACCATGACTTGCAACCTACCTATAACTCTGCTCTGCTTGTAACTCTGCTCCTATACTCTGCCTTCCTTTCCTTACTACAAACGAACTATTTGCCTTTTAGCTAAGGTCAAACCCTCCTCAATTCTTCTCAAACTATGTGCAAAAGGACTTGTTTTCTCCCCACAATTAGCCATAAACCTATATTTTTGTAAAATTCAATAAAAATTACTAGAAAATTAAATTTAAAAACAGACATACAAAATGCAAGCCCAAATATAGATATAGATATAGTTTTTTTTACCCTCCTAACCATTCTTAAGTGTACAGCTCAGTGGCATTAACTACATTCACATTGTTGTGCTACCATAACCACCATTCCAACTCCAGAGCTCTTGTCATCCTGCAAAACTGAAACTCTGTATCCATTAAACAATAACTCCTCATTCCCTCCTCCCACCAGATCCTGACAACAACCATTCTATAATACTTTCTGTCTCTATGAATTTTGACTACTCCAGTCAGATTTTTTGTTTGTTTTTTATTAGATCCAATAGACATAACATTTTTCTGTCAAACTGCTATAAAAGTTTCTAAATATATACTCTTGATTTCTGTCACAAACTGGTGACAAACTTTTGTGGACCACCACTAGTATACAGGTCACACTTTGAGTAGCACAGTGCTAGGTTCCTACCATTTCACTTCCTCAGAGACATCTATCCAGCAATTCTCCTCTCTTCTACGTCATGATTTTTCTGTTTTTCTTTCCCATTGGCCTACCAAAATGAATGTATTTCTTCCATCTTAAGACAAAACAAAACCTCTCTTGACAGAGCTTGACCCTCCAGCCCCCATTTCTCTGCTCTTTTTTACAGCAAAATGTCTCAAAAAGGTGGTCTGTACTGTACTTGATGTCTTCACTTCCTTTTTCCCATTTCCTGTGGAACCCTGTCCAGTTGAGCTTTCTCCTCACCACTCCACTGAAATGCTCTTGTCGAGGTCAGCAGTGATGTCCATTTACTCACAATGATCAGTCATCAGTGTTACTTGACCTACCAAGAGCACTAGACACAGCTTATCAATTCCTCCTCCTTGCCTACTATGACACTCCACTGCCCTGGTTCTTCTGTCTTACTGGCTGCTCTTGGTCTCTCCACATTTCTCTGACCTCTAAATACTGCAGTGCCAGGAATTCCCTGGTGGTCTGGTGGTTAAGACTCTGTGCTTCCACTGCCGGGGGCGCGAGTCAGGGGAACTAAGATCTCTCAGTGCAGCCAGAAAAAGAAAAAAACACTAAATACTGCAGTGCCCCAGGGCTCAATACTTTGACCTCTCACCTCTCCCATTTATACTCACTCCTTAATGATTTTATCCTATCACAATACTTTAAATATGATCTATGTAATGATAATTCCCCAAATTACACCTCTATTCCAGACCTCTCTTCTGAATTTCAGACTTACATATCCAACTGCCAACTAGTAAACATCCCCCTTTGTATGTCTAATAGATTTTTATTATTCCTAGTAGCCATTCAATAGAGTTCCCCTCGAGTCTACTGGCCATGAATAAACCAGCAAATAGCAAAGGGAATAAGACCACTAATATTAGCTTAGACCAATAATGATTTACTGTCTGTGTCTGAACTGAGAATCACTTCCCCTGAGGACCTGGTGGTAGTGGAGAGAAATCACCATAAAAAAATCAGTACTCTGCCATCAAGAAAGAATGGAGCACAGTTGACCTGTAATCGATGAAATAGACTAGAAAGGCCAAAAATACATCCAAATATACATGAGAATTTTGTATAATAAA
The DNA here is from genome assembly GCF_000442215.2 of Lipotes vexillifer. Classification (NCBI taxonomy): domain Eukaryota; kingdom Metazoa; phylum Chordata; class Mammalia; order Artiodactyla; family Lipotidae; genus Lipotes; species Lipotes vexillifer. The sequence continues at coordinate 159,476 of NW_006782254.1, read as the reverse complement.
GGTATCAAATCAGTAAAAAAAAAGGTGGCATTACATTTGGTGTTAGAATAACTGGATAGCCAGTTATTCTAGAAAAATTTAACGTGGATCTACACATCACACTGTTCACCAAGAGAAATTTCAAATACATCAAAGATTTAAATGTTAAAAAAAAAAAACTTCTTGAAGGAACCATGGGAGTTTCTATAATCTCAAAGTGAGGAAGGTCTTTTAAAGTATAAAACAAAACTTAGATGTTATAAAAGACTGATAAATTCAACTATGTGGAAATAAAAAAAATCTGTAAAGCAAAAGCCACCATAAGAAGAGTCAGATGAAAATGACTATACATATATATATATATATATGTTTGCATTTAGTATCATAGGAAAATGGGTAATTGTCATATTTATAAACAGAGGTGAAATCTATAAGAACAAAAATCCACGGGGAAAAAGTGCAAAAGACATGAATTAATAGTTCACAGAAAAAGAAATAGCAACGGCTCTTAAATGCTCACTCTTGCCCAAGATACGAGAAATGCAAATTAGAATTTCTTTGAAATACTATTTTTCACCTGTCAGATTGACAAGGATTTGTAAGACTGATAAGACACTGTGTGGTGGTGGTTTTAACAGGTAGTCTCACATTTTGTTGGTGGGAGTGTAAATTTGAACAACTTTTATGGAGGACAGTTCGGAGGTGGTATTTATCAAATTTTTAAATGTACATTCACTTTGACCCAGCAATTCTACTTCTAAAAAAAAAAATTTTTTTTGAGAATGTTTAAGTCACAAGGACGTTTTATTTTTTTATTATTAATTTTTTAAATCATTTAATTATTTATTTTTCGCAGTGAGGCATATAGGATCTTACTTCCCCTACCAGGGATCCAACCCGTGCCCCCTGCAGTGCAAGTGCGGAGTCCTTACCACTGGACTGCCAGGGAATTCCCTCTACTTCTAAAAATTTTATCTACACATATGTTCAAGCATATGTACAAGTTTTGTTTGTAATAGCAAAAGAGTGGAAACAACTTAAATGTTTATTCATAAACATTAATAGAGTTTATTAATAAACTGGTTAAATACGGTAATAGTGTATTCATACAAAGCTTACTCTGCAGCCATAAAAAAGAACAAGAAAGTTTTTTGATATAGAATGATCTTCAAGATCTATTGTTAAGTGAAAAAGCAAGGTCCTAAACAATGTATATTGCATACTATTTTTCCTGTAAGAAGTGGTGGTAGTAATATGTATTCATGATTGCTTGTATATGCAGAAAATATTCCTGGAAGGATTTAACAGAAACTGACATCCTCGATTGTCTGATTGCTGCTAGGGAGGACAAGTGGATGGCAGCAGACAGGTAGAACAGAGACTCTTCATAGACTAGCCTTTTGTATCTTATGATTTTCTTAATCATGAGAATGTGTTACCTATTCTAAAAGTAAATAAATAAAGTTTAAAAGATTGAGCCGCTTATCTATTTTACAATTAAAACAATTTTTTTACAATGAGGAATGACTTTATCAATGTTCCTAATTTTAAGAGATTCTGTACAATCTTTTATTATTGTTGAGTTAATCAGAACTAGATCAGTAGTTACTCATCATGTTTGGTGAACATAATCAACCTCCTCTGGCAAACAGAGTTTATAACTTTAAGTGAACAAATGTCATCTTCTACAACAGAGGTAGTTTCCTATAACTGCTCGTAATCTCAAGATTACAAATCAAGAGTCTTTGGAACTATCAAAATAAACCTTTTGATATTATTGGGAAGGTCTGTTCCTTTTATAAACATAGAAATTCAATTTTATGAGAAAAGATTCAGACTAAGTATAGCTTTAACTTAAATTCAGTGATAAATGGCATATAATTAAACACTATTCTTTCCTCTTATCTATGTAAACAGAAGTTAATGGTTAATTCAGTGAGTGCTTCACCCTCTCAAAAACACTTGTATCCTTAAAAATTCCTGCTATTGAAGCTTGTGACCTTTGGTCTCTGACTATAATCAAGGCTGAATCTAAGGTATTCAGGGTTTATGATAATTTATTTCTCTAGAAAGTCAATTGTTTACAGAATTTGGAAGATTCCTTTATACTTTTTCTTTTTTTTTTTTTTTTTTTTTTTCCGTACGGGGGCCTCTCACTGTTGTGGCCTCTCCCGTTGCAGAGCACAGGCTCTGGATGCGCAGACTCAGCGCCCATGGCTCACGGGCCCGGCCGGACCGGGGCACAAACCCGTGTTCCCTGCATTGGCAGGCAGACTCTCAACCACTGCGCCACCAGGGAAGCCCTCCTTTATTCTTAAATGATAACCGTATTGTTATTATTATTATGAGGAGAATATCAATTTTGCTCTAGAAGGCAAAGCTAGAGGCAAAGAGAGGATGGGAAACTATTGGAAGGTAGATTTTTAGCTCAAAAAAGGGAAGAACAGGGGCTTCCCTGGTGGCGCAGTGGTTGAGAGTCCGCCTGCCGATGCAGCGGATGCGGGTTCGTGCCCCGGTCCGGGAGGATCCCACATGCCGCGGAACGGCTGGGCCCGTGAGCCATGGCCGCTGAGCCTGCGCGATCGGATCCTCTGCTCCCCAACGGGAGAGGCCACAACAGTGAGAGGCCCGCGTACGGCGAAAAAAAAAAAAAAGGGAAGAACATTCTAAAAGCAAGAACTGTCTCACATGGAATGGGCTGTGTACTTGTGAGGCAGTAAACTCTCGGTCACCAGAGGTGTACAAAAAGGGGCTAAGAGACAAAATGTTGGGGATATAATAGACAGGAGATATATAATGAGTTTTAAACTGGATTTGATGATTGTTTAGTTTCCTCCTAATTCTGAAAGTCAGTAGCTCAAGAAAGTTAAATGGGAAAAGACAAAAGCAAAGAATAGGAATTTCATTACAACTCACTTATTTCCAAGGCAGTATTTCCTGTTATTATTTTTTGTTTGTTTGTTTGTTTTGTTTTCTTGCGTTATGCGGGCCTCTCACTGCTGTGGCCTCTCCCATTTGCGGAGCACAGGCTCCGGACACGCAGGCCCAGTGGCCATGGCTCACGGGCCCGGCCGCTCCGCGGCATGTGGGATCCTCCCGAAACGGGGCACGACCCCGCGTCTCCTGCATCGGCAGGCGGACTCTCAAGCACTGCGCCACCAGGGAAGCCCTCCTGTTATTTTTAATAGTCAGTGCCCTGAATCTTTAAGGGAGGGAACCATTCTAAAGGTCTACTGCCTTTTGTACTACTCTGTTGGATAATGAAAAAGACTCCCAGTTAGAAATAAACAAGTTCCTCCTTAACAATATGGGAGAAAACAAACTTACTGGGTATGATGAAATTTCAGCTCATTACTCCTGCACATGAGGTGCTGAGCTCCATTCCAACCACTCATCAGAACCCAAGACTCAGGGCAAACGTTTCCAATAAGCATTATCTATTAAGAGAAGTCCACCCTAGTTGGTGGGCTGGCTATTCCCTGTGTAGAGCTAGGCTGTATCAAAGGGATTTTTTTCAAGCTGAAAGTAGAAATACAAATATTAACTCTAGCAATCTCTTACAAAGTCACAGCAGTGTTTTAGAAAGCAGTTTATCAGCCAGCCTCACATTCAAGCCTCATAACAATCCCCTGGGGTTGGTAAAGGCGGTGACTATCCCATTTGATAGATGAGAAAACACAGGCTCAGAGATAGGAAACCTCACAAGTCAGCCACATAAGAACTAATTCTGACCCCAGAGCTCATTCCACTACCTCAGAGCCTTGGAAAGAATTGGAATTTCTCTCTAGGACAGGAAGGACCTGGTGAACAGGAGGTCTTTCTAATGTGGAATTAACTTTCTATTAGAATCTGTTGTAAACTTTAGTGTCTATCAGAATCAGCTGGAGCACTTGTTAAAGTAGTTTGCTATGTGTCTCTCCCAGAGTGTCTGATCCATTAGGTCTGGGTGGAGCTCAAGATTTTGCATCACTAGCATGTTCCCAGAAGATACTGATGATACTGGTCCAGGAAGACACTGGGAAAGTCACTCTCCCACTCTATCCTTCCTTCCTAGTATCTTCTATCAGATGCCAGAAGGCAAATGAGGGTGATTTGAGGAGAAAAACAGAATGATTTTATAGCTCTCTGTGCTGCTGAGGCACAAGTGTACGCTCAGGATAAGACTGAGGAACACTATGCCAGAAGTCGGAAGGGTTGATTTCCAGTCCTTGGCTCTGACACTGGAGAGGTGGGATTTGTTACCTTTATCAAATCCCAGTTTATCATTTCATTTGGAACCCTGAAATGCTGAGGCCTTGGGCAAATCTTTCCTCTCTCTGGGGCTCAACGTGATCATCTGTAAAATGTCCTGAGGGGGTACATGGTCAGGAAGGGTGACCTCCCAGGTCCCTCTACCAGTTCTAACATTCTGGCTCTAAACTTACTTAGCCAGAGTCTTGATTTCCCTAGATACCTATGCCTCCAGGGTGGACAGAGAGTAGGTAGTATTTAATGGGCCACAGGAACTCTGAAAAATTAGAATGTACATGAGAAATCCTCTGCACATGATGCTCCAAGCCCTCATGGGGGAACTGGTGAGCATTTCTGACTGTGGAATCAGAAATTATGTCTCCAGAGAAGAGAAATGTGGATTAAAAATCAATTAAGTATTTCTTGTCTTAATTAAAAAGGAACAATGAACAGAGGTTTTTGTTTAGAAAGGAAACAAACTCCTTGGACCTATAAGTACAATGATGTAAAATAAGCTTTCCTATGTGACTAACCAGTAAGATTACACTTCTTTCTCTTTCTTTCTTTCTTTTTTTTTTTTTTGGTCTCGCCTCATGGCTTGTGGGATCTTAGTTCCCCGACCAGGGATTGAATTGCCCTCAGCAGTGAGAACGCAGAGTCCTAACCACTGGACCACCAATGAATTCCCTACCATTCTCTTCTATTAGAAGTTATGGGCCCTTCCTGTATTTTCCTGACCTTTCATGTGAATAGATAAGATTAACTTCTAAAGCTTGTAAAATATGTTTCAGAGAGTTGCATAAAGGCACAAAACATGTTTATTGTGAGAAAGAGCATTAGTTTGAGAAATGCCAGCTATTATTCATGTAATCTATAAATGGCCTCTGTAGTGTTTTCTTTTCCTTTTCTTTTTTTCACTCCCCAACACATAGTGAAACCTCTGGGGTTAGAAAGCAGTTTGACAGTTCAGTCTTCTTTTTTTCCCTTAAAGTTGCTGGTGTTAGAGTAAAGGTACCTCTAGCTATTTCTGATTCAAACATCAGGGTGAAATGTATTCCGTGCACTTGTTTGATTCAAACAAGAACTCAAAGCCCTAGGAGGTAGAGGTTAAAACTTTAAGCCAGGAAGGGGAGATAAAGGCTCCTCAAATTTCTGGTATAGGTGGTAGGGAGAAATATATGCCCAAGATGGGCAAAGAACTGACCATCAGGTGAAGTGTCCAAGTGTCAGGACCACATTCTAAATCAACTGTTTAGGGTTGGTATCACTCCCTCTTCATTGCTCTCACCAACTAAACACATTCATAGAAGACCTTGACACTTGACCCAGTCTTCACTCTATTGCAGTAATTGTCAAAGTGTGGTCCCCAGACACCAGTATCGGCCTCACCTGGGAACTTGTTATAAATGCAAATTCTTGGGCCCCTGAGACCAACTAAATCAGAAACGCAGGGTGTGGGACCTAGAAGTCTGTTTTATCAAGGCTTCCAACTGATTCTGATCCACACTAAAGTTTGAAATCCACTAGGCTATTGCAATCCTACAACAACATGGGTGACTTCAACATTCACCTTCATGACCCATCCAGCTCTCTGGCCTCTCTACTCCTTGACCACCTCAGTTCTAATGACACCCCCTTCCACTTCAGCCACCCACTCCTATGACTGCACCCTGAACCTTGTCAAACTCAAAATTCCTTCATGTGTGAAGTCTAAAAACATTCTACACATGCATCACAATCTCTTTATCTTTGTACATCTCTATGCTTTTCTTGAATGGTGACAAACTCTCCAATGGCTTTATGCAGACAAGGAGACCAGCCCTGTATTCTGATGAGTCCAAAATTCTTCTCCCAAATCTTTTTTCCAAGCTCCAGGCTTCCACATCTAATGCCAAACACAGACTCCACTTGGATATCCCACTGATATCTCATAGCCTCAGACTCAAAGATTAATTCCCTATCTTTCCCAAAATCTTATTCCCCTTCTTGTGCTCCCTCTATCAGGAGCAGGTGCTCACAAATGAGTTTTTAAGAGTGATCTGGGAGTCATCCTTGACACTTTCCTCTCCTTCACCCCTTGCAACCAAGCAATCACCCAAATTCCACCAATTTAGCTCCTATAGGGTCATATGTAAATTATCGATTTATTCTTCAATGAATATTGAGGCTTTGTAAGGCTCTTCCCAGACCAAGAATTCCATGGGTGATTTCTCAAACCTGTTCCCACCTCCCTGATATCCCTATCACCAGTGCCTATGTGGTTCTCAACCTGACTTCACTTCAGAATCACCTAGGAGGGTTTCAAAACTATAAGGCCTTTGCTCACCACCTAAATAATCTGATTTAACTGGATTGGGATGGGCCTCTAGAACAGGAGACTTTTTTTTTTTTTAAGACTTTTGGTTTAGGGAAGTTTTAGACTGACAGCAAAATTGAGAGAAAAGTACAGAGATTTCACAAATACCCACTGCCTCTGCATATGCATGGCCTCACGGATGATCAAATCCCACACCAGAAAAAAAAAAAAAAAAATCCCACACCAGAGTGGTACGTTTGTTATAACTGATGAACCTACATTGACACATCATAATCACTAAAAGTCCATCGTTTATATTAGAATTTCACTCTTGGTGGTGTACATTCTATGGGTTTGGACAAATGTATAATTAGATATATGGACCCTTATAGTATTATATAGAGTAGTTTCACTGTCCTAAAAATCCTCTGTGCACTATTTATCCCTCCCTCTCCTCAACCCCTGACAACCACTTATCTTTTTACTCTCTCCACAGTTTTGCTTTTTCCAGAATGTTGTATAGTTGGAATCATACAGTATATATAGCCTTTTAAGGTTGACTTCTTTTACTTGATGAAAATGATAAGTATTTACATTTCCTCCATGTCTTTTCATGACTTAATGGCTCATTTCTTTTAATGCTAAGTAATGCTCCATTGCCTGGATATACCACAAAACTGGAGTTTTGGATGTTAAGCACCCCAGGGGATCCTAAGGTAAAGCTAATTCTAGATTTTATCCTTTGGTACTCTCCAGAAGAATTTTGAGAAACTATGGTCCTTCTCATACATTTTTAATTTGACATCTACATTTTTATTATCAGTTTAATTATTGCTTACTGAACACTCTTGCTTTGCTGTCCTGGGACTCTCCATCAGAAGCCCTGTATATTCAAATCATCCTTTCAATGATGCTCCAGACATTTTTACTCCCAAGGGCAGTACTCTCATAGTAATAGTCAAGATAGTTCAGTGGCATATCTTTCCTTTGGAGATGAGAGAATAGCTATTGTGAAAGAGGAGAAATAAAAGGCACATTATCAAGCTGATTAGTTTTAGAAAAGAATTTACACGTAAAAGTTGGGGATGTAGGAATTATTTGTGCTTGTGTAGCCCCTGGAAAGTCTTCATGAACCTCCAAGGGTGTAGATTCCCCTGTTTGAAGTCTGCTGCTTAGGCCATTTCAGTAGCCTCACTGGTCATTCTGCCACCAGTCTTTTTTTTTTTTTTCTATAATTCACATGCCATAAAACTTACCCTTTTTTAATACAACTCAGTGGCTTTTAGTATATTCAAAAACTTGTACAACCATCACCACTAATTCCAGAGACCTGCACTCAATAGCAGTCATTCCTCATCCCTTCCTACTCCCAACCCCTGGCAACCACTAATCTATATCTCTATGGACTTGGCTATTCTGGACATTTCATATAAATGGAATCATATGATATGTGGCTCTTTTGTCTGGCTCATTCCTCTTAACATTATGTTTTCAAGCCTTATGTATGTTGTAGCACGTATCAGAACTTCATTCCCTTTTGTGGCTGAATAGTATTCTATTACATATTCCATATGGGTGTAGCATATTTTGTTTACCTATTCATCAGCTGATGGACATTTGGATTGTTTCCACTTTTTGGCTATTATGAATAATGCTGCTATAAAACTGTATGTAGGGGCTTCCCTGGTGGCACAGTGGTTAAGAATCCACCTGCCAATGCAGGGGACACGGGTTCAAGCCCTGGCCCGGGAAAGATCCCACATCCCACATGCCGCAGAGCAGCTAAGCCCATGCGCCACAACTACTGAGCCTGCGCTCTAGAGCTCATGTGCCACAACTACTGAGCCCGCATGCCACAACTACTGAAGCCTGTGTGCCTAGAGCCCGTGCTCTGCAGCAAGAGAAGCCACTGCAATGAGAAGCCTGCGCACCGCAATGAAGAGCAGCCCCCGCTTGCTGCAACCAGAGAAAGCCCGCACACAGCAACGAAGACCCAATGCAGCCAAAAATAAAAATAAATAAATAAATTTATTTATTTAAAAGAAAAAAGAAACTGTATGTAAAAGTTTTTATGTGAATGTATGTCTTCATTTCTCTTGGGTATATAACTAGGAGCAGAATTGCTGAGTCATATGGTAACTCTATATTTAACTTTTGATGATCTGCCAAACTGTTTTCCAAAGCAGCTGCACCATTTTATATTCCTACCAGCAATGTATAAGTGTTGAAAATTCTCCACATCCTTGCCAACACTTGTTGTTGTTCATCTTTTTTTATTATAGGCATCCCAGTGTGTGAAATTGTATCCATTGTGGTTTAATTTGCATTTCTCTGATGACTACTGATATTGAGTATCTTTTCAGGTGCTTAAAAGCTGTCTCTAGTCTTAAACCTCTAATTTAACCCCCTTTTGCTACCGAGATTATCTTTTAATATTATACTCTTGTTTGGAACTTGAGTCAGTGGCTCTACATCACCTGTAAGATAAGGGTTAAACCCCTTAATTTGTCAAGAGAGGCACTTCCCCATCTGACTTCTGTCTATGTCTTGGCACTACCATTTTGTGTCTCCTGCTCCGTTCTAACCACACTGAACTACTTGTAGTTCTTGGAATATAGAGTGCTATTTCAAACCCCTGTGCATTTGTTCATAGCATTCCCTCTGCCAAGAAACCCCTTCTTGCTTTCTTCAAATATGTCTTCCACTTGCCCTTTGATACTAGATTCATGTGTCTCCTCCTCCTCCGAAAAGCCTTTCCTGATTGCTGTGTCCATAATTAAGTTACATGTCCTTTATGAGCTTCCCCCCACAGCAGTGCTATACTGAGATGGTCTCTTTTGTTTGCCTTCCTAGTTTAGTTGTGAGTTCCTTGAGAGCATTGACTGGATTCAATTTGTCTCTGTCTTCAGGGTCTGACTGGAGGAATTAATTTCATGGGATCTTCATGTCTCTCAAATGCCCTCTAGCTGAAGTGCTAAGAACTTGTTCCAGTTCCTCAGGAGAAGGCAAAGCCACCTTACCTTTAGGGCATCTTAAAATAGCCCAGACTTTTCATACAGAAAACCTTCGTCCAATCTCAGAGTATGTAACAGTTTAAAGATAAGACATTTTTTAAAAGAGTAGTAAGGTAATATTTTACCTCTTAATGTTAATCCATTTTATGCTATCTCATCAACTACAGGTACTGGATTACTTTGCTTATTGCCATTGTTTCTTATGTACTATTATGGGCCAGACACCTTCACTCTCACACAATTATCTTACTGAAGAGGCAAATAGAGTACAGTACTTGTTAAGAGCACAGACTCTGGAGCAAGCCAATATGCCTTGGTTTTACTCCCAGCTCCATACTTACTAGCTGTATGATCTTAGAAAAGTTATGTGACATTTCTGTGTCTCAGTTTATTAATTTATAAAGTTTGCATGAAAGTTGTACTTACCTCATAGAGTTCCAGATTCATTGAGTTACTATATATGTGTATATATACATATATATATATATATATATATATATATATATAATATGCTCTAATGTCTATGTATTAGAACAGGACTTGGCATGATATGTGTTATATAAGTATTAACTATTATTATAAAATCTTCCTGCCAATTCTGCAAGCTAGATATTATTATTCCTATTTTACAATGAGGAAACTGAAGCTTAGACGAGTGAATTTCCCCAGGTTATAGAACTAACTTAATTCCTGGGTCTGGTAACTGATCCAGATATCATACTTTGGGTGCACATTTTCTTGTCTTTAACCTTTCTGACACTCTCTGCCAGGGAAGGGTAGGAGAAAGGAAAAAGTGGCAGCTAGTTTGGAATAGTCACTCCAGTCAGACTGTTGGGGCCTGTCTCCACTGTATCTTTCTGTAGCAGGTCATTTGTCCATGTCCTTCTACTCATGCATCTACTATGGACATGGGGGGGAGGGTGGTAAAATTCCACTTCCCCAGGGATTCCTGCCTGTCATTTACTATTCACTGTCCTAGCCCTTTTCCAGGAGGTCATATGCATGTAAATAATTTATTCTTTAACAAATATTAAATAATGAGACTTTGCAAAGCCCTTCTTAAACCTGGAATTCTATGGGTGGCAAATTTCCTGACTAATAATAACTCTTTTACTCTCCATTCTTTCCACTGGATAATGTACCCAGTAAATATCTCTCCTTTGTGTCATGTCATATGCTGGACACTGAGGACACAGAAATAAATAAGACCTAGTCCCTGTCCTCAAGGTGCTCAAGTCTTTGGGGGGAAAAGGTAGACAACAGCAAAAGACTATGATCAGTACTCATAAAAAGAAGCATGGCACCTACCAGAGCACAAAAGAGGCATCTAGCCCCTTTGAGGGGTGAGAGTAGGCTTCCTAGAAGAGGTACAACTTAACCTGGTCTTTGAAAGACAAATAAGAATTACCTAAATTAAGAGGGGGGAAAATAAGTACTCTAGGTATAGAGAAACATGCATGCAAAGGCACTGGAGCATGAAACCAGATGACATGTTTAGGGTCTACAAATAGTTTGGGATGAGGCAAAAAGAGTATGTATGGGAGGGGAAGAGGCAAAGCTGGCAAGGCAGGCTGGGACAGATTACACCAGGGCTTGTGGGCTAAGGTAAGGAACTTATACTTCATCTTTAATGCTATGTGACCTTTGGTTATAACTCTCTCCCTGCACAACTGGATTTTTTTTGAGAGCATTTGGTTATGTTTAGAAGTCCAGAACAATTTACCCATTCATTCATTTATTCACTTATCAACATGTACTGAGCACCTACTTATATCAATTCGTATGTCGAGACAGGAGGCCTCAGGAATTGACTTTGGGGACACAGTGTGAAATCTTGTGAGCCTTTGTATTTTTTATTGTATTTATTTATTTTTTGTAAAGTACATAATTTTATTTTGTACATTTACTTTTTTATTTTACTTTTCTAATCGAAGTATAGTTGATTTACAATGTTGTGTTAGTTTCTGGTGTACAGCAAAGTGATTCAGTTATACATATATATATACATATTCTTTTTCATGTTCTTTTCCATTATGGTTTATTACAGGATATTGAATATAGTTCCCTGTGCTATACAGTATGACCTTGTTGTTTATCTATTTTTATATATAATAGTTTATGTCTGCGAATGCCAAATTCCCAACTTATCCCTCCCCCACCCCCTTTCCCCTTTGGGCACTGTAAATTTTTCTGTCTGTGAGTCTGTTTCTGTTTTGAAAATAAGTTCATTTGTGTGATATTTGATCTTTTATTTTTTTAGGCCACACTGCAAGATATGCAGGATCTTATTTCCCCGACCAGAGATTGAACCTGTGCCCCCTGCATTGGGAGCATGGAGTCTTAACCACTGGACTGCCAGGGAAGTCCCTTGTGTCATATTTTAGATTCCACGTATAAGTGATATCATATGGTATTTGTCTTTCTCTTTCTGGCTTACTTCACTTAGTTTGATAATCCATGTTGCTGCAAATGGCATTATTTCATTCTTTTTTTGCGGTATGCGGGCCTCTCACCGCCGTGGCCTCTCCTGTTGTGGAGCACAGGCTCCGGACGTGCAGGCTCAGCGGCCATGGCTCTCAGGCCCAGCCACTCTGCGGCATGTGGGATCTTCCCAGACCCGGGCACGAACCCATGTTCCCTGAATCAGCAGGCGGACTCTCAACCACTGTGCCACCAGGCAAGTCCCTACTACATCTTCTTAATCCATTCAGCTGTCAATGGACATTTAGGTTGCTTCCATGTCTTGGTTATTGTAAATAGCAATGAACACTGGGGTGCATGTATCTTAATGAATTATAGCTTCCTCCAGATATATGCCTAGGAGTGGGATTGCTGGATCATATGGCAAATCTATTTTTAGTTTTTAAGAAACCTCCATTCTGTTTTCCACAGTGGCTGCATCAATTTACATTCCAACCAACAGTGTAGAAGGGTTCCCTTTTCTTGTGAGCATTTTTATTTTTTTATTTTATTTTTTAAAAAAATTTATTTACTTTATTTATTTATTTTTGGCTGTTTTGGGTCTTCGTTGCTGCACGCAGTCTTTCTCTAGTTGAATTGAGCGGGGGCTGCTCTTCGTTGCGGTGCACGGGCTTCTCATTGTGGTGGCTTCTCTTGTTGCGAAGCACGGGCTCTCGGCACTCGGGCTTCAGTAGTTGTGGCATGCAGGCTCAGTAGTTGTGGCTCGTGGGCTCTAGAGTGCAGGCTCAATAGTTGTGGCACACATGCCCAGTTGCTCCATGGTATGTGGGATCCTCCCAGACCAGGGCTTGAACCTGTGTCCCCTGCATTGGCAGGTGGATTCCCAACCACTGTGCCACCAGAGAAACTCTTGTGAGCATTTTTAGAAGGCACTAAATCTCAGCCCAGAATTGAAATGATTTACTCTGAAACCTGATCCCTTCCCTACCCTTGGTGTTTCAACCCGTTGGGTCACTTGGACTTCCCTGAACATGCTGCAGTGAACCAGGTTGTGGGGCACGTCGTGGGAATGACTACTATCGCAACAGCTGAACCAGTCAGCCTGGGTGGTGAATGAGTGCCTGCTGTGTTCACGCACATGGAGCCTCATGAGCGAGATGGAAAAAGAAGAGACTATCAAGTCCCTGCTGTCTGGGTTTCACAGTCTAAAAATGCAGCAAGTTAGACCTGGAAGACACGTTAGAGATCGTTAGTCATATGGGATAAATTGAGCTCTTACAAAGTGCCTGACTCTGTTGGGACCTGAAACCTGGTTTCTACCCTTAAGGAGCTCGCAGTCTGGTAAAACAAGTAATGTAAAAATAGATAATGACCACAGCGCTTCAGGAGGTAGAGGAGATCTCAGCTGGCTAACCATGCCCACTGTCAACCAGTGTCCTAAATAAGGACCAGGGGTGTCATAGTCTGAGCTGGTGTCAAGAGGCTGGAGAGAAGTGGGAAGGGCAGCCCACACAGAGAAAATAGCCTGAGGAGTTCAGAGCAGAGGAGCGGGGATCGGAGTGATTGGTTTGTCTAGCATCTGTGGGGAAGTATTAAGTGGAGTGGTCATCAGCAGCCAGCTGAGAGAACTTTAATTTCTGAGCTAAGGATGTGGGCAATGTGGAGCCATTGGTTTCCAATGTTGGGGGTGACACAGTTAGATCTGCCTTTTAGAAAAATTCCCTTTCATTGTAGGGCTCCAGTGTACTCATCTGTAAAATGAGGGAGTTCAAGATGATCTTCAAAATCTTTTCAATGCATAGGTCCTATGAGTATAATTTAGAGCAGGGCTTCTCAAACTTTATTGTGCATTTGAATCACCTGGGGATGTTAAAATGAACATTCCGGTTTAGTTGGTGTGGCTGGGGCCCAAGAGTCTGCATTTCTACCAAGATCTCAAATGGTGTCAATGCTGCAGGTCACACTTTCAGTATCAAGGATTAGCAGATGTTTCCAACCTATAATCTATAAATTGTAGATTATCTGATTTGAAATCGTATCTTATTTAATTTTTACAGTGTTTTAAGGTTTGCAAAGAGATATACATTATCTCCTTTACTGCTTTCAGCAATTCTTCTTGAGAGGTATGATAAGGAGACAACACATTCACGGTTGTGTGAGACATCCTTAAAACTTAGGTACCAAAGTTAGTCTGTCTTCTTCCAGCATTGTGGTGGGGTAGGGATTGTAAGCCCCACTTTACAGATGGAGAGACTGGGGATCTGAAAAGAAAATGGATTTAGCTAAGACCAAACACTATAGAAGTGGCAGAACCGGAATTATAATTGAAGCCTCCTGACTCTTATTTCAGTGCTATTTCCAGTATATTTCTATGCTTCTTCTGGCATCCACTCATTCACTCTATACAGATTTATCATAGAACAACTACATTTCAGGCCCATCACAGCATGTTAATGTGGAAAGAATTACCTTTCAATAACTGGACCAAGTGAAATATACAAATATAGGGAGAGAGGAAGGTTTATGGAGGGTATGGCTTACTGGTGAGCCGTCAACTCTAAAGGATTATAAAAGAAACCCATTCAGACAAGAGAGATATCATTAATCTCTGACTTTTGCACATACATTTATCAGATATTTACCAAGCCCTACTCAGCTCCAGGTCCTATGTTAGATTTTTTTTTAAATTTTTAACATCTTTATTGGAGTATAATTGCTTTACAATGGTGTGTTAGTTTCTGAGAAATATGGAATGCTTCACGAATTTGCGTGTCATCCTTGCACAAGGGCCATGCTAATTTTCTCTGTATCTTTCCAATTTTAGTATATGTGCTACCGAGGCGAGCACCCTATGTTAGATTTTGATGACACAGGCATGAATCAGACAATTCTTAGGAGTTCACAATTTAGTCTAATAGAGCATTTCACTGCTTACAAGCAATTTCTCCATCATTTATAATAGCTGCCATTTGCTGAATGCTTAATATGTGCCCATGTTGTACTAAGCTTTATACATTATTATAATTATATTAATTAATCCTCAAAGTCTCGTTAGAATGTACATTACATGAGGTCGGAGATTTTTGTCTGTTTTGTTCACTGTTGTATCTCTAGAACCTAGAAGAATGATTGTCACATAATAGGCACTCAAAAAAATTTTGTTGAATGAATAAATAAACAACACTGTTATGTAGATAGAACCATTACCTCCATTTCCCAGATGAGTAAACTAAGGAGCATGTAGGTGAAATGCTTTGCTTGAGCACTCCCAAATAATAACAGGCAGAACAAAGACACTTTTAGAAGAACCCATAACTGCCCGACTCCAAACCCAAGAGTCTTACCCTTTGTATACTGGTGGTTCTCAAACTTTAGCATGTATCAGAATCACCTGGAGAGTTTGTTAAAACATAGATTGCTGGGCCCCAAAGTTTCTGATTCAGCAGATCTGGAGTAGGGTTGGAGAATATTCATTTCTAACAAATTCCCAGGTGATTCTGATGCTGATGGTCCAGGGATCATACTTTGAAAACCACTAAGTTACAAAACTGCCTCCCAATTTCTCATTTATTCTTAAGGTAGAGTAGAGATTAACATCCCATGGCAGAGAGGAAAATAAGGCCAGGTAAGTCCAAGGTCTTACAGCAGGTGTGGGATTCCAAGGTTAGTGTGATTCTAAAGTCCTTATCGTTCTTGATAAACCTTGCTGCTTCAGATGATGCTTTACAGGCATGAGACACAGCGGAAGCCAGAGGCAGAGAAGAGTGAAGGTATTTGTTAGGAGGAGGTGAGGGTAAATTTGGAAAGTTTATCATCCAATTTACTGTCCTGAAGGAGGGGTCTGTGGCTCTGTCATTAACTTGCTGTGTACTCTGGGCCAAACCCCTTCCTCTCTCTGGGCCTCCCTCCTTCTTTTCATCTATAAAGCAGGGCCCTCTCCAGCTTGCAGCACAGCCTGGGACCCTCAAAGACAGGCAGGGACGTAGAGGTTGCATGAAGCCTGTCTCTGATCGCTTGTGCTGGCTCCAGGCAGGTCATGCGGGGACTTCATGATTTGCAACCACCGCTGCTGAAACGGGAGTCTGAGCAGGACTGGCACCTGTCACGGCCTTTTCCTGTGTTCGGTGGGAGAGATGCAGGGAGAGCAGCTGCAGGCTAGGCCGGCACGGGCTTGGGGAGTTGACTGGCAACAGCGAGAAGGGCAGGGCGGCTAACCCACCCAGTGCTGAGGGTCCCCAGGGGACCTATAGAGGACAGAACTAGTGCCCCCGGAACAACCCCAGGAAAGCGTAATCATCCTGAGCCTCCTGCCACCCGCAGTTGCATGGGCTGCTGACTGCCGGCTCAGCTTAGACACCAGCGCCAATCCCAGGCCTTCAAAGTGACCTCACAGCAGATGTGATTGGTCCTCTCTCAGCACCGGGCGCGTCCTGTCAGCTCACTGTCAACTGACCTCTGGGGGAGAACTGGCGGGTTGCGTGACCTTGAAGAAATCACTTTACTTCTCTGAACCTCGTTTATAAAATGGATATATTAATACCTATCCTGAAATGACCCATAAGACAGTGAACATGTCCAGAAAAGACATCATCTCCATAAAATTTCCTTTTATTGTTTTCTTCTGCTTACAAAAGTAACATTATAAAAATAAAGATAGAATACAAACACTGGAAGTTCCTTGTACACTATTTCCTCCCTTTCTCCCAGCTCAAAGTTAACTATTAACAGTTCAGGGTATTTTCTCTCAGGTTTTTTTTTCTATGAATATAAAAAGATTATTTTTAAACAAAAATTAAGTTATTCTATACAACTTTTTTCTCACTTAATAATATATTTGAACATCTTTCAAGGTTGGTAGAAAAGACCTTTCTCATTATTTTAAAATGTCTACATTGTAGTCAAAGCCCTTATCCTTGGATATTTGTTGTTTCTATTATAACAGCAGCAGCAACAACAAAACCTGCAGCAAATTTTACTTATTTATTTGTGTAAGAATTTCTGTAGGATACATTTTTGGAAGTTGAATTTCTGGGTCAAAAATGTAAGCACATTTTAATGATACAAAAAGCATTTGTATCATTTTAATGATACAAAAAACAAAAATAAACACGTGGGACTACATTAAACTGAAAAGCATCTGCACAGCAAAGGAAACAGCCAACAGAATGAAAAGGCAACCTATGGAATGGGAGGGAATGTTTGCAAACCAGATATCTGATAAGGGGTTAATCTCCCGGATATGTGGGGAACTCCTACATCTCAATAGCAAAAAACTTATAACATGATTTAAAAATGAGCTAGGGACTTGAGTGGTCCTTAGCTCACAAAGATGTGCAAATGGTCGACAGGTAGATGAAAAGATGCCTCAGAAGTCACTAATCATCAGGAAAATGCAAATCAGAACCACAATGAAGTATTGTGAGTTATTGCCTCACATCTATTGGGATGGCTATTATGAAAAATAACAAAAGACAACAAGTGACATCAAGGATATGGAGAAATTGGAACCCTTGGACACTGTTGATGGAAATGCAAAATGGTGCAGCCATTATGAAAAACAGCATGGAGATTCCCCCAAAATTTAAACATAGAATTATCATATGATCCAGTGTTCCCACTTCTGAGCATTTACCCAAAAGAACTGAAATCAGCCTCTTGAAGAAATATTAGCACCTCCCCATGTTCATTGCAGCACTGTTCACAGAGTTTGTTTTTGACTATTCCCAGTGTCAAAAATCAAACCCTGCATACTGAATAAAACAAGGCAGAAAGATGAGTTTATTGCAAGGCTTTCAACCTGCAAGTGAGGAAACTCAAGTCTACAAGGAGCGATGAGTTCTGAGTTGCTCACAGACTAAGGGATTTTTATGGTGTAAGTGTGGAAGTTATTTGGGTTTTTTCAGCTGATTGGTTGCCTAGTGGTCTTCTTTCTTATTTGGATCAAGGTAGCTGAGTCAGGGGAACAAAGTCTAGAAATAGTGTGAACAGACTTGGTGTTTGAGGATTGGGTGGTATCCTCTGCTGATTTCTGAGAAGAGCTGTAAATTCCAGTAAGGTTAGATTAAGTTTTATTTATGTGCTTGCTTTGACCATCTCCATTTTGTCCCTGACTCATTTTAGTTTGGTTCCACAACACTAACCAAGATGTGGAAACAACTTAAACATCATTGACAGGTGAATGGATAAAGTGTTATATATATATTATTTATTTATTTATGGGATACTACTCAGCCTTAAAAAAGAAGGAAATTCTGCAATATGCTACAACATGGATGAACTTTGAGGACATTATGCTAAGTGAAATGAACTAGTTATAGAAAGACAAATACTACATGATTTCACTTATATGAGGTACCTAAAATTGTCAAGTTCATAGAATCTATGAGAGTAATGATGGTTGCCAGGGGCTGGGCAGAAGGGGAAACTGGGAGTTACTAATCAAGGACATAAAGTTTCAGTTAAGCAAGATTAACAAGCTCTTAGAAATCTGCTGTACAACACTGTACATTGTACACATAGTCAATGATAATATATTTGTACTCTTAAAAATTTAAGAGGGTTGATCTCATTTTAAGTGTCCTTAAACAAAGTAAAATTCAAACAAACAAAAATACAAAGTGACTGCAGCATTGTACATTCTGACCAGTTTTTTTTTTGCATCCGCATCAACACTTGCTACTGTTTGTCTTATTGATTACAGCCATTCTAGTAATTTTATAGTGGTATCTCATTGTGGATTTTTATTTGCATTTCCCCGTGCTGGGTGTCTTTTTGCGTGCTCGTTACCTATCCATATGTCTTCTTTGGTGAAATGTCTACTCAAATACATTGCCCATTTTCTTAAATGTTATCTTCTCATTGTTGAGCTGTAGGTGTTCTCTATATGTTCTGGATACAAGTCCATTATGGTAAAGACGGCTTGCAAATATTTTCTCCCACCCTTCCCAAAATATATAAGCACGTTTTATTTTTTTATTTTATTTTTTTTAACATTTTATTTTATTTTATTTTTATTTTTGGCGGCATTGGGTCTTCATTGTGGTGCGCAGGCTTCTCATTGCGGTGGCTTCTCTTGTTGCAGAACGTGGGATCTAGACACATGGGCTTCAGTAATTGCAGCACACAGGCTCAGTAGTTGCGGTGCACAGGCTCTAGGGAGCTAAGACTTCAGTAGTTATGGCTCGCGGGCTCTAGAGCGTGGGCTCTAGAGCACAGGCTCAGTAGTTGTGGTGCACAGGCTTAGTTGCTCCACGGCATGTGGGATCTTCCAGGACCAGGGATCAAACCTGTGTCCCCTGCATTGGCAGGCAGATTCTCAACCACTGCACCACCAGGGAAGTCCTATAATCACATTTTAAATGTTAATAAATATTACCAAATTGCTCTCCAAAGAGGAGGCATCAGTTTATATTCCCACCAACAGCGTATGGCAATGCTGGTTTCTCAGCACCATCACAAACACAGGATGCCAACCTTTGTTAATCTGAAATGAAAAATATTGCACCGTTTTAACTTTGCCTTCCTTTAATGATTAGGAGGAGCATCTCACCATATGTTTGTTGACAAGTGCTTTTGCTCGTCTAAGAATTGCATGTTCTTGTTGAAATCTTGCATTCTTCAATTTTGCATCCCTTAAGCCCTAGTCATTATATTATTAAACATCCAGGGAATGTTTGTTGAACGAATGAAGTGTAATGTTGCGAAGAATAAATGAGATAATATATCTAAAGTACTAAACTCATAATTAGTGACCAATTAATATTATTAGTTGAATCTAAGTCTGGAGTCAGGAAGTGAGAACTATGATGCCCTTGAATTCTTTCCTCTAGGATCTGGGATGGTTGCTAGTATTCCAAGAGGCCTGGTTTCTCCTGGTCCTCTCACTGTGTGTTTTAGGGTAAATCACTTAACTTCTCCGAACTTCAGTTTCTCTGCAACAGTCTACAAGCTGTATCATGCTTATCAAAAAGGGTTATTAGGTGAAAAACATAAGATTAATTTACAATAAACATATATTCATGTATCACTTGAATAATTAAAATAAATATTTTTAAAAGTAAATGTAAGCATTTATAAGAATATAGGGGAATAAAACTACAGAGATAAGGACAGGCCTAAAAAAGGAAGCTAGCTGCCCTTTTGATGACGTTATATTTCATTTAAAAATATGTGACCGATTTGGCCCAGCCTCTCTTCCATCTTTTCTCCAACTCTCTATCGCCCTCTACTGCTTAGGCTGTCTCATTTCAATGCAGTTCAACTCAGCAAATATGATTAAGGAAAAAATATTACATATTTGTGGCCCAGTCCCTGACTTTAGTTATCTACATTACCCTCAACCAAGTTCTGCTCTATTTTTAGTCCCGTGTCCAGCACAACAGATATAGAGCTCACAGTCTGGTTGGGACACAGACTTTCATGATTTTGGGGGCTTGACAAGAAACATTTCTAGAACAGGAATGACTCTGAGCTAGGCACTGTGCTAAGCATACTGCATACATGCAATTTTAGTCCTACTGACAGCCATACAAGGGATCTTCTTTTTTTTAAATTTATTTAATTTATTTTTGGCTGAGTTGGGTCTTCATTGCTGTGTGTGGGCTTTCTCTAATTGTGGTGAGCAGGGGCTACTCTTTGTTGCAGTGTGCAGGCTTCTCATTGTGGTGGCTTCTCTTGTTGCAGAGCACGGGCTCTAGGCACGTGGGCTCAGTAGTTGTGGCTCACGAGCTCTAGAATGCAGGCTCAGTAGTTGTGGCCCAAGGGCTTAGTTGCTCTGCAGCATGTGGGATATTCCCCGACCAGGGCTCAAACCCATGTCCCCTACATTGGCAGGTGGATTCTTAACCACTGCACCACCAGGGAAGCCCACAAGGGATCTTCATTTACAGAAGAGGAATCAGGCTCACAAATGTGATTGGGTCAAGGTCACAACTTAGTAAACATAGGACACAGACTCTGACTGAGATCTGTCTGCCCTCCAAAGCCAGTCATCCCCTACTACATTATATCAGAATAGACCAAGTGGGGCGGAACACTGAAGTTAGAGGATCTAAATCTACTCTAGGAGTGTATGGTTGTTGCACCTGGGAAGACATTACAGAGGAGAAGTTCTCTGATTTGAGAAGGGTAGTCTACGCATCAAGAGCAATAGTAAACAGGGACACAAACCTGGGACCCATCCAGAGAACAGAAAGTTGGACGGGATATGGGGTAGGAGAGGCAGGAGATGAGGCTAGAATCAGATTGTACAGGGCTTTGGAGGCCAGCCAAAGGAAGGTGAACTCAAAATCAAAGGTCAGGGCTTCTCTATCTGAGACATGTGTACTGAGGGAATCTCCCAAGGTGATTGGGGGTTTGAGAAACCACTAGTAAATGTGGCATAGCAACTGGAATGTGTTATGCTACGAAGGATGTATTATGGAATTGAATGTAAAAACAAGTGAACTTTTAAAATAAAACTGGGATTTCAAAGACATTTCCAACGTACAGTAAGCTGCTCTACAATAAGGACGTGGTTGGAAGTAGTCCACTCTCTGATGCCATTAGGGATAGGTTAATAAGGAAGCCATTTGGGAAGCATTGCTATAGGTGATGGGAAACCATGGATTGAGCTCCACTGAGGCCTCTAGAGGAGGAATGGCTGGGACTCAAAGATGAATAGGAACTGACTGTCTTTGGAGAGCTTTCAATCTAGGCTCTATGGAACCAATGATTCTGAGCAGGAGAAAAAGCAAAAACCATCTGAAGTTCCTCTCCTCTTTCCCATGTCTTTGACATGTTCCTCTTGTACCTCATTCTTTTATTTAAAAAAGATTTACAGCACAACTCTCTCACTTCCTGTGTGACCTTGGACAAGTTAACCTCTCTGTACCTCAGTTTCCTCATTGGGGGAATGGGGATAACAATAATTCCTACCCCATAGGGTCACAATGAATGCCATGAGAATTAGTATAAAGCTCTTAGAATAGAATCTGGAACAAAGTTCAGCACTGTTTAAGCATTAGCTATTATAACAGTATTATTACTGCAACCAGTACAGCTACTGTGTTCCAGTTATCATCTTCCATAGCCATTCACTCCTTAGGTCATTCATGTTGGAGGCAGGGGGTAAGTCTGGGAGGAAAGCAGAGATGAATCAGATTTTTCATTGCACTTGTACAGACTTATGAACACTGGTTTGTCTAGCTACACCTGGCACATAGTAGGTGATCAAAATACTTGCTGAATGAATAAACAAATGCCTTCCTACTAAACTGCAAGCTATTCAAAGGCAGGGGCCATACTTCCTAGCTGTTGTATTACTAAAACCAAGCACTTGGTGACGCACACAGAGGCGCTTAGGGAACACCGAATTAACGAATGAATGGAATAAATAACTGCAGGCAGAGAAGCATTAAGACCACAAGGCTGGCACAAAGTGCTGCAGAAAGACTGCTACCACTTTCAGGAGTGGGCTGACCAGAGGGAAAGATGGGACGGCCAAAGACTAACAGCCTGAGGACAGAGGAGAGCCTAGGTTCCGGGAACGGTGCTTTCCGGGCGCCCGGGTGACCGCGGACCTCGGCGGCACGCCCCTCCCAGGCCCCGCCCCTCCGCCGGCTCACGTGACCGTGAGGCGGGGTGGGGGGAAGCGGGCGGCGTGGCCAGGGGCAGAGTGCCTGGGTGATTTTGGCTGGGCGAGCAAGAGCGATGGCGGGCGTGGTGGACTTCCAGGACGAGGAGCAGGTGAAGTCCTTTCTGGAGAACATGGAGGTGGAGTGCAACTACCAGTGCTACCGCGAGAAGAACCCGGACGGTGAGCGCCGCCTGCACGGCCTTAAGGACACGTGAGGGCTCGGTGCGCAGGGGCGGGGGGCTGGACGGGTCGCGCGAGCGACCTCTGAGAGGATCTGGAAGGGGCCGCGGGCCGGACACGCGGGGTCTGTAGGACGCGGACGGCTCTTTGTGTGTTGGGGAGGGGCAGGATGGGTTCCACGTGACTTGCGGGGCTCGCAGCCGGGGCTTATTCTGCCGGCACCGAGCCTGGAGGACGGGCTGGAAGGAAGAGAAGCGCGCGGGCGTTTGGAGTAGAGGGACTGGGGCTACATCAGTGAACTGATAAAACGTCCTGTGCTCGTGGAGCTTACATTCTAGTGGGGGGTATTGGACAAGAAACATAAGAAAATAAATGAGATAGTGTGTTAGAAGGTAGTAAGTGCAATGGGAAAAAGAACTGACTGAGAGGTATCAGTTCAGGAGGCAATTTTAAATTGAGACGTCAGGGAGAGTCATTGGGAGAGTGGCATTTGAACACTGTTGAAGAAGGTAAGGGAGAATCATGCCAGGCAGAGGTAACAGCTAGTGAAAAGGCTCTGAGGCGTGAATGTGCCTTGTGTGTTCTGGGAACATTGAGTTGACTTCAGCGTGTGGGTGGATGGTGAGGTCCAGAAGGGGCCACTCAGAGCAACCAGTACCTTCGGGTGGTTTTCTTCTTACTTCATATTTATAAAGGGGGGGAAAAAATGGCACTGGCCCTACCTTCAAATAGCTTGCAGTCTAGCTTGAAGCTGACCAACTACACAGAGTTGCTCTGCAGTGTAAGATGGCTTAAAAAGAACCCAGGGTTGTTCTTTGAGGGCTGGTCTGTGCCCTGAGTGTAGGGAGATTTCACAGGAGTTAGAGTCACTGAGGAGCAGAATGGTTGGGGAAGACTTCTGGAAGAGGTCAGGAGGGATAGGCAAGTAGTGTTGATAAAATGGAGCAGAGGAAGAGAAGAAAATGCTCTTTTGAAAGGTTGAAGTCAGAATGTAGTCAGAAATAAGATTGATGGGGACCCTGGGCCACAGTGTGTCAGTCCTTTTTTATTTTTTTTAACATCTTTATTGGAGTGTAATTGCTTTACAATGGTGTGTTAGTTTCTGCTGTATAACAAAGTGAATCAGCTATGCATATACATATATTCCCACATCTCCTCCCCCTTGCGTCTCCCTCCCACCCTCCCTATCCCACCCCTCTAGGTGGTCACAAAGCACTGAGCTGATCTCCCTGTGCTATGCGGCTGCTTCCCGCTAGCTATTTTATGTAAGTCCATGCCAGTCTCTCACTTCATCCCAGCTTACCCTTCCCCCTCCCCATGTCCTCAAGTCCATTCTCTAGTAAGTCTGTGTCTTTATTCCTGTCCTGCCCCTAGGTTCTTCAGCACCATTTTTTTCCCTAAGATTCCATATACATGCTAGTTCATACGGTATTTATTTTTCTCTTTCTAATCTTTCTGACTTACTTCACTCTGTATAACAGACTCTAGGTCCATCCACCTCACTACAGATAACTCAATTTCATTTCTTTTTATGCCTGAGTAATATTCCATTGTATATATGTGCCACACCTTCTTTATCCATTCAACTCTTGATGGACACTTAAGTTGCTTCCATGTCCTGGCTATTTTAAATAGAGCTGCAAAGAACATTGTGGTACATGATTCTTTTTGAATTATGGTTTTCTCAGTGTATATGCCCAGTAGTGGGATTGCTGGGTTGTATGGTAGTTCTGTTTTTAGTTTTTTAAGGAATCTCCATACTGTTCTCCATAGTGGCTGTATCAATTTACATTCCCACCAACAGCGCAAGAGGGTTCCCTTTTCTCCACACCCTCTCCAGCATTTATATTGTTTCTAGATTTTTTGATGATGGCCATTCTGACTGGTGTGAGGTGATACCTCATTGTAGTTTTGATTTGCATTTCTCTAATGATTAGTGATGTTGAGCATTCTTTCATGTGTTTGTTGGCAATCTGTATACCTTCTTTGGAGAAATGTCTATTTAGGTCTTCTGCCCATTTTTGGATTGGGTTGTTTGTTTTTTTGATATTGAGCTGCATGAGCTGCTTGTAAATTTTGGAGATTAATCCTTTGTCAGCTGCTTCATTTGCAAATATTTTCTCCCATTCTGAGGGTTGTCTTTTCGTCTTGTTTATGGAGTGTGTCAGACCTTGAATGCTACGGAAAGGCATTTAGACTTTATTCTGTAGGCAGTGGAGAGCCATACATGCTTTTGTACTCTGGAGATGTGCGGAGCAGTGAAGTAGGGGAGGGTGGGCATGTAAGAAGGGCAGAGGCTGCGGCACTTTAGAAGGAGAGCCCGAGAGGAGGCTGTAGTTACTATAGCTACTTCTATATTAGTCTTCAAAATCATCATTTCTCACCTGGATTACTGAAATAGTCTTCTAACTTGGCTCTCCATTTGCACCGTCACTCCCTTAAAATCTATTCTCAACTCACAGACTGATACTTAAATTTTTATTTTGTGATTTTAAATGTTTATTAGTTTTTTAAATGACAAAATAACACATTTTTGTTATTATCAGTGTTGGAGTGTGTCCCTTCACACTTAACTTCCTCCATATTCATCCAGACACATACAAACATATATATTAGAATGACCTTTTAAAAATGCAAATCGGGGGCTTCCCTGGTGGCACAGTGGTTCAGGATCCGCCTGCCGATGCAGGGGACACGTGTTTGTGTCCCGGTCCAGGAAGATCCCACATGCTGTGGAGCGACTGGGCCCGTGAGCCATGGCCGCTGAGCCTGCGCATCCTGAGCCTGTGCTCCGCAGTGGGAGAGGCCACAACAGTGAGAGGCCCGTGTACTGCAAAAAATAATAAAAAATAAAAATGCAAATCGAATCATATTGCTTCCCTTCTTAAAACCCTCCAGTGGTTTGCCATTGACTTGGAGTAAAATCTCAATTTCTTCCTATCTTCTACAAGGCCCTGTGATTGGTCCCTGCCTTCTCCTCACTTCCTGCCTCTTTCTTCCTGGATCCAGCCACATTATACCTTATTTGTGCCAAGCTTCTTCCCTCTTTTGGGTCTTTTTATTTACTGTTCCTCGTGCCTGAGACTTTCTGCCTCCTTCCCATTTCATTGTCTTTAAATAGCTAGTTCATTCATGTTATTCACATCTCACACATCGAAGTCCCCAATAAGGCCCTCCCTGATTGCCCAGTCTATGTTAACCATTCCCCCAAGGTGCACAACGAACTATCTTATCATCCTGTTATAGTTCAGTCATATTTGTTTATTAAGGTTGGAATGCATCTTGCAAACCTATTTACTTATTTATTGTACTTGCTCCTCTACAATGTAATTTTTAGGCAGGCAAGTGACTGTATTCCCAGCAACTAAAGGAGTGTCTTGTACATTGATGCAGATAGATGCTCAAATATTTGTTGAATGAAAATGAACAAGAGATGGGTGTTATTGTGGATGAAAAAAAAAGGGACAGAGGAGAGAGATGTTAAGGAGAGGCTTGCTGGGACTAGAGACTGCTAAGGAGAGGGAGTCTACTTTCAACTCTTTTGGTAGCTGCCGTTTCGACTCTTTCTTGTTAATGTACCCAGCCTGGCCAAGGATTAAGGTATAGTCATCAAAGCATCCCTTTCTTGCAGCTATGAAGACTAGCCCATGGACCCTGTTGGTTCTCAGTGTTTTACTGCTGAACTTCCTGAGAAGTTCCAAAGCTAGCAGAGTTTCATTATGGAAGCCAGTGCGTCTTTGGGCCTTGCTGACAGGGAACAGAGGGATGGTGAGTGGTGGAGCCAGTGCGGGGCCAAGGTCTCCACAGTCTGTACATTGCTCAGTCCTAGGCTGAGGGCGGACAGTGCCATTTGTAGGTGTGGCTGAACACTACCTGCACTCTTTGTGGCGAGGTCACCTTTAGGAGAGAGGCTGGTCCTAAATAAAAGGCACATCTGGCCTGCCACACCTGGACCCTCCCCACTGCCCCAGACTTGAACAGCAACTTTTGCCCTTTCCTCACAGGTTGCTATCGGCTGGTGGACTATTTGGAAGGGATCCAGAAGAATTTTGATGAGGCTGCCAAGGTGTTGAAGTTCAACTGTGAAGAGAACAAACACAGTGATAGCTGCTACAAACTGGGGGCCTATTATGTGACTGGGAAAGGTAAGGAGGGGCCTGCTTTCTTTGGTCCTTATCATTGATGGTAGTGCTGACATCACATCCTGAGGCTCATACTGAGCCCTCTTTACAGAAGGCTCCTCACAGGCATTGGGGAAGCATGTTGTAGGAAAATTTGGAGTCAAGAGTTTAGCAAAGTGATGGAGGGACGAGCACAGCCTTTCAAGTCAGGCAGACCTTAAGGAATGCTGTTTGCAAGTAGTGGGACCTTGAACTGGTCACGTTAACTCTGTGCGTCAGTTATATCACCTGTAAAATAGAGAAAAAAATAGTACTTGCTTCATAGGGTGGTTGTGAGGATTAAATAAGGTAATGTAGGTAAAGGCCTCAGCATGTGCCTGGCACAGAGGAAGGGACCAATAATTAATTCCTTTCCATCTGCTTTTCTCCTCATGACCTAATTGCAGTTGGTATTCAGTAGTGTTTAAGTTATCTATTGCTAAATAACAAATTATCCCAACAAACCTGTCATTTCACATAGTTTCTGTGGGTCAGGAATTTGGGAGTGGCTGAGCTGTGTGCGTCAGGGTCTCTCAGTGAGGTTGCAGTCAAGACATTAGCCAGGGAGCCAGGGCTGTAGTCCTTTGAAGGTTTGACTGGAACCAGAGTTTCCAATCCTAAGCTGGCTCACTCACATGACTGTTGGTGAAAGCTTCTGTTCCTTGCCAGCTGTTGTCAGGAGACCTCAGTTCCTTGTCACATGGATCTCTTCATGGGCTACTTGTATGTCCTGGTGACATGGCATCTGGCTTCTTCCAGAGTGAGTGATCCAAAGAGGGAGCAAGATGGAATCCACAGTGTCTTTTATACTATACCCTTGGAAGTCACACACTTTTCATTTCTATTCCACTCTGTTTATTAGAAATGAGTCAGTAAGTTTAGCTTACACTAATTGGAGAAAACTTAAATTCCACCTGTTGAAGGAAGGAATATCAAGAATTTATGGACTGGGACTTTCCTGGTGGCACAGTGGTTAAGAATCCGCCTGCCAATGCAGGGGACACGGGTTCAAGCCCTGGTCCAGGAAGATCCCACGTGCTGTGGAGCAACTAAGCCTTGCTCCACAACTACTGAGCCTGTGCTCTAGAGCCTGTGATCTACAACTACTGAACCTGCATGCCACAACTACTGAACCTGTGTGCCACAACTACTGAAGCCCACACGACTAGATCCCATGTTCCACAACAGGAGAAGCCACCGCAATGAGAGGCCTGCACGCCACAATGAAGAGTAGCCCCCACTCGCCACCACAACTAGAGAAAGCCCGCGCACAGCAACGAAGACCCAACGCAGCCAAAAATAAATTTATTTAAATAAATGAATTAAATAAATTAAAAAAAAAGAATTTATGGGCATATTTTAAAACCACCACAAATAGGGAATATGACTTTAGACAGGCAATTCTTTTTTTGCTCACTAGATCATGAGCTTCTTGAGGATGATCCCTTGTTCCCAGTACCCAGGGAAGCCTGGTTAGAAGGATGTTCAGTGAAAGTTTGATGAAGAGGATGTCTTTTTAAATCTCTGGAGCTGTGTGGGCTATTTCTCCCTTCACATGGGACATGGGGTCTGTGGTAGTCTCAAAGTTGAAGAAAGTTTAGCATTAATAGGAATATCAGGTTCCCTTGCTTGAACAGAGGAACACTTCTTTGGCCTAGTAACTCTCCTAGTATCTTTTCCTAAGGAGATAACTGGAAATGCAAATAAAGATTATATGCAAAAAAAAAAGATATGCAAAGGTTCTCACCCCAGCATTATCTATCTGGCAGAATTTTATTTTCATTAATTTATAATTTATAAGTAATATATAACTGCATTATATTAATTATTTAAAAAAAAAATCTGGGCTTCCCTGGTGGCGCAGTGGTTGGGAGTCTGCCTGCTGATGCAGGGGACACGGGTTCGTGCCCCAGTCTGGGAAGATCCCACATGCCGCAGAGCGGCTGAGCCTGTGAGCCATGGCCGCTGAGCCTGCGCATCCGGAGCCTGTGCTCCGCAACGGGAGAGGCCACAACAGTGAGAGGCCTGCGTACCGCAAAAAGAAAACAATCTATGTGCCAACAGTACCAGTTTAGTTAAATAAATAATGTTGCTTCTGGCAGCTGGAATGTTATTTAGCCCATTAAAAAATAATGTTTTGGGACTTCCCTTGTGGCACAGTGGTTAAGAATCTGCCTGCTGAAGCAGGGAGCACAGGTTTGAGCCCTGGTCTGGGAAGATCCCACATGCCGCGGAGCAACTAAGCCTGTGCACCACAACTACTGAGCCTGTGCTCTAGAGCCTGCAAGCCACAACTTCTGAGCCCACGTGCCACAACTACTGAACCTGCACACCTAGAGCCTGTGCTCCACAACAAGAGAAGCCACCGCATTGAGAAGCCCATGCACCGCAACAAAGAGTAGCCCCTGCTCGCCGCAACTAGAGAAAGCCTGTGTGCAGCAATGAAGACCCAATACAGCCAAAAATAAATAAATAAATAAATTTAATAAATAAATAAATATATTTATTTATTAAATAAATAAATTTGTTTAATAAATAAATAAATAAATAAATAAATAATGTTTCTACATAAGCAGAACTCTCTACTGACATAAATCACAGCGAGATCCTTTTTGACCCACCTCCTAGAGTAAGGGAAATAAAAGCAAAAATAAACAAATAGGACCTAATGAAAGTTAAAAGTTTTTGCACAGCAAAGGAAACCATAAACAAGAAGAAAAGACAACCCTCAGAATGGGAGAAAATATTTGCAAACAAAATGACCAACAAAGGATTAATCTCCAAAATATACAAGCAGCTCATGCAGCTCAATATCAAAAAAGCAAACAATCCAATCCAAAAATGGGCAGAAGACCTAAATAGACATTTCTCCAAAGAAGATATACAGATTGCCAACAAATACATGAAAATATGCTCAACATCACTAATCATTAGAGAAATGCAAATCAAAACCACAGTGAGGTATCACCTCACACTGGTCAGAAAGGCCATCATCAAAAAATCTAGAAACAATAAATGCTGGAGAGGGTGTGGAGAAAAGGGAACCCTCTTGCACTGTTAGTGGGAATGTAAATTGATACAGCCACTATGGAGAACAGTATGGAGGTTCCTTAAAAAACTAAAAATAGAACTAACATACGACCCAGCAATCCCACTACTGGGCATATACCCTGAGAAAACCATAATTCAAAAAGAGACATGGACTTCCCTGGGGGCGTGGTCATTGGGAGTCCGCCTGGCAATGCAGGGAACGCTGGTTTGTGCCCCGGTCCAGGAGGATCCCACATGCCGTGGAGCAGCTAGGCCCATGAGCCATGGCTGCTGAGCCTGTGTGTCCAGAGCCTGTTCCCATATGACCCAGCAATCCCACTACTGGGCATATACCCTGAGAAAACCATAATTCAAAAAGAGTCATGTACTGAAATGTTCATTGAAGCTCTATTTACAATAGCTAGGACATGGAAGCAACCTAAGTGTCCATCATCAGATGAATGGATAAAGAAGATATGGCACACACATACAATGGAATATTACTCAGCCATAAAAAGGAATGAAATTGAGTTATTTGCAGTGAGGTGGATGGACCCAGAATCTGTCATACAGAGTGAAGTAAGTCAGAGCAAAACAAATACCGTATGTTAACACGTATATTTGGAATCTACAAAGTGGTACTGATGAACCTAGTGGCAGGACAGGAATAAAGACGCAGACGTAGAGAACGGACTTGAGGACACAGTGGGGAAGGGGAAGCTGGGGTGAAGTGAGAGAGTAGCATTGACATATGTACACAACCAAATGTAAAATGAATGGCTAGTGGGAAGCTGCTGCATAGCACAAGGAGATCAACTTGATGCTTTGTGACAACCTAGAGGGGTGGGATAGGGAGGGTGGGAGGGAGGCTCAAGAGGGAGGGGATATGGGGATATATGTATATGTATAGCTGATTCACTTTGTTGTACAGCAGAAACCAACACAACATTGTAAAGCAATTATACTCCAATAAAGATGTGAAAAAAGAAAAAATAATAATGTTTTTAAATAATTTTTGTTGACATCAGGAAAAGTTTATGATATAATGTTCAGTGACGAAAGCTGAACACAAAATTACGTATGATGTGAACTCAGCTGTATAATACACTGCAAAAATAAAAATGTTCCTAGTTGTTTAGTCTCTGAATTTGTGTCTTGGTAAAGTTTTGGGTTCCTTTTGTCTTTATATCATATTTTACTACATTTTCCACAGGGACTTTGAGTTCCTTATTGAATTAAGGAGAATAAAAGAGGTTGTGGAGGTTGTGAAATTATTTTCCCTTCTCTGTGACAAACTTATATGATTAATGATTGTGCACTGAGACTTTTTTCTTTCTTAAGTGCTCCTTTGTTGAGCAAATTTTTAGTATTTACTCTGTACAGTGAAGCAAAGATGGACCAGTATGGAGGAAAAAAAATTTTTTTCCCCCCTCCCCAGGGAAGAAGTATTTATACTAATACCTGTTAACCTGGGAGAGCTTGATAAGTGTCTTTCGTTGTTGTTGTTTTTGTGGTACGCGGGCCTCTCACCGCTGCGGCTTCTCCCGCCGCAGAGCACAGGCTCTGGACGTGCAGGCCCAGCGGCCATGGCCCACGAGCCCAGCCGCTCCGCGGCATGTGGGATCCTCCCAGATCGGGGCACAAACCAGCGTCCCCCACATTGGCAGGCAGACTCTCAACCACTGCGCCACCAGGATAGCCCCGATAAGTATCTTTATAGAGAGACATGTAAAGTACTTTTGGGGTTCAGTTCTGGGAGCATGTCATCATCAGGGGGTGCCGAGAGGAGGAGGCATTGAAACTGGTTTTTAAAGGACAGAGCAGATTTTATTTGCTGGAGGTAGAATAGAGTTATGTCTTCTCTTCAGAATAGAGAGCAGGTAAGCAGGTGAAAGAACACAAGAGTGTTTAGAGAATAATACTTAATCCTCTGTTAAGCTGACGTTGTTAAATAATTTCCTCGAGGTCAGGTGTGTCACAGGAGATCCCATTAGCTGATCTTTGCTACTCAAACTCTTTTGGATTGTTAGTTAGGAGACCTTGGGCCCTGCCATGTCTAAAAGCCAATACTGTTGACCCCCCCCTGCCTAGTCCTGAGCCTAAGAATTTGCCCTCTGTTCTGAAAACACACCCAGTGTCCTTTCTTGACAAAGACTGGTTAATAACTCTCCTTTTATCAAGGATAGCTTGGGGCAGCGGGGGAAGAGTGGGAGGTCACTTTTCATCCTGAGCACTAATTGACAGTGTGGTATCAGGCAAGGCATTTTCCTTCCCTGAGCTACAAATACCTCAATGACAAAATTGGAGTAATAAGGTCAGCTCACACCTTATTCATAGGATTTTTCCGAGCATCAGATGAACTCACGTGTGACTGCTTTGTTAAATTGTAAAACATTCTATCAGTGTGAACAGGTCTGGTTTGTGTTGGTTGCTGCAGAAGTTACCTTGGATTGGACACTTGAGTGTCCCAAGGTATTTTGCCCAGGTGTTTTCATCAGTGAAATCAGCTTTGAACTTTTTTTTGTGAAGCCATTTAAAAGGAAGTGGAAAGTAATTCTGATATATCTCTTTGATGAAATATTCTTAATAAAACATATAAAGATGGGTTTCTAATGGGGAGTGAAGAACAAACACATGATTACAACATATAAAAACAAGACCAAACTACATTGAAAAGGTAGTAGGAGGAAATACACCAAAAATTAATAGTGGTGGTCTCTAGGATGTGGCAGTGAATAAGTTAGTGATGATAATTGCAAACAAACCTTTATCTCTAGGCAAAACCACTCCAGACTGCATATAGTTGACTGTTTACTGGAAAATTTGACTTGGAGTTCTTACAGGCATCGCAAACTTAACAAATCCAATATAGAATTCTTAATTGTTTTCTTTTCCTCCCACATATTGCACCCCTTTTGACTTCCAGTTTAGCAGTGGTATCTCTCCCTACCTAGTAGCTTGTGGCCAGTTTAGCTCTAAAATATGTTTCAGATCTGTCCTGTCTCTCCCTTTCCTGCTACCATATTTATCCAAGCCACCTTCCTCTCCTGCTTCATTAATGCAGGTATCTAATCTTTCCATAAGGCAACTAAAATGAACTTTTAAGGATATAAGCCATGGATTCAATAAAATATATGAAGCCACTATTTTCAGACATTGGAAAATAGGCAGTGCAGTACAGTGATCCCTGAGAAAAGGGAAATACACAGGATGAGCCCCATGAATGATTGCTTTGGCTTTTTGCCTGGAGGTACTTTTCGGACTAGGCACAAAGAGGTGGAAGCCAAGTAGAGTATGATAGTCTTGCTGAACTGATGAGGCAGAGGTCAGAGTTTCTGGCCACTGAGGCTGCCAGAGTTTGCAGGACAGGATACCAGAGAAGAAGGAGCTACACAGAGAAGGAGCTCCAGATAGCCATGTAGGGGTGCTCTTAAGTCTTTGGCTCGGTGTTAGGCTGCACATGCATAGGAGGAGACTCTGAGAGACCTTGCGGTGAAAAGCTACTGGGGAGGTGTGAACTGAAAAGAGACTCCAGAGGTTTCACAGTGATGGGAGTTGTTTGAATTCCACCAGCCGGGGTGGAGAGACCTCATTGAATGCAGACTACAGAAAGGTTCCAAAACTTAGAAACAAGCCTCAAAAGGATCAGGCTGATTCACCAGTGAGTTAGTTACTTGTGAGAACAAAACTCAACAGTCTTTAGTAAAAGGTGAAAGATTTATGTGACCTGAAGAGAAACCAGAGTATAACAGTCTTTAAATGAATACAACAAAACCAGAGTGAACAAAGTAGCATCTACAATGTCCAGCATAAAGTAAAAAATTGCTAAACAGAAAAAAAGCAGTCAATAGAAACAGACCCAGATGTGACAGGGATGTTGGAATTAGCAGTCAAATATTTTTAAACAAGGAAAATAAATTGATTAAAGGGTTTAAATAAAAGATGGACACAATGAATGAACAGATGGGAAATCTCATCACAGAAATTGAAACTATTAAAAAGAACCAAATGAAATCCTGCAATTGAAAAACATAGTATTTGAAATGAAAAATTCACTGGACAGGCTTAATAGCAAATTGGACACATCAGAAGGAAATAATCAGTGAATTTGAAAGATCGGTGAACTTGAAGACAGGATTGAAGATGTTATGTAAACTAAAGCACTGAGAGAGAAAAAGCAAAACAACAACAACACAGAGCCTCAACCTGTGGGGTTCACTATCCCTTAATCTAACATAACATATATTGGAGTCCAGAAAGAGAAGAGATTGGGGCAGAAAACAGTATTTGAAGAAATAACAGTATAAAATTTCCAAATTTGATGAAAAATATCACTCCACAGATCCATGAAGCTTAGTGAATCCAAACAGGATAACCAATGAAATCATACCTAGACACATTATTACCATTTGCTGAAAGCCAAAGGTAAAGAGAAAATCTTAAAAGCAGTCAGAGAAAAAGACACATTGAGGGGAACATTGAGGGGAACATTGGTGAGAATAATCACTGACTTCTCATCAGAAGTAATGTAAGCCAGAAGACAAAAGAACACCTTTTAATGCTGAAAGAAAAAAACTGTCAAACTTGAATTCTACTTTATTGAAAAAATTTTTTCACATCTTTATTGGAGTATAATTGCTTTACAATGGTGTGTTAGTTTCTGCTTTACAACGAAGTGAATCAGTTATACATATACATATGTTCCCATATCTCTTCCCTCTTGCGTCTCCCTCCCTCCCACCCTCCCTATCCCACCCCTGAAAATATTTTTTAAAATGAATATGGGGAATTCCCTGGCACTCCAAGGGTTAGGACTCCACGCTCTCACTGCCGAGGGCCTAGGTTCAATCCCCAGTCAGGGAACTAAATCCCACAAGCTGCGTGGCACAGCCAAAAAGATAAATAAATAAATGAAATGAAATAAATTCATTTTCAGATAAACAAAAGCTGAGTGAATGAGTTGCTGGCAGACCTACACTACAAGAAAAGTTAAGAAAAGTTGTTTGGGTAGAAGGAAAATGATAAAAAGGTGGACACTAGGATCCATACAAAAGAAGAAAGCGCACTGGAATATACGTGTAAATGTAAGAATTTTTTCCTCATTTCTTAATGTCTTTAAAAAACGGAAGCAAAAATAATAGTTATGGGCTTCCCTGGTGGCGCAGTGGTTGAGAGTCCGCCTGCCGATTCAGGGAACGTGGGTTCATGCCCCGGTCCGGGAAGATCCCACATGCCGCAGAGCGGCTGGGCCCGTGAGCCATGGCCGCTGAGCCTGTGCGTCCGGAGCCTGTGCTCCGCAACAGGAGAGGCCACAACAGTGAGAGGCCTGCATACCGCAAAAAAAAAAAAAAAAAAAAAAAAAAATGCTTGACTTAAAAAAATAAGTTATTATGTTATGGGGCTTACACTATATAGAAGTCAAACAAATAAGTAATATATTTAGAAGTAAAACATGACAGCAGTAGTACAAAGGATAGAAATGTGGTAAATGAAAGTGTACTATTGTAAGGTTCTTACATTATATGTGAAGTACTGTAATATTCTTGGTAGATTGTGATTAAGTATACATAGTATTTTCACTAGGTAAACCACTGATAAAAGAAGTATTACTAAAAAGCCAATGATGAGAATGAAATGGACTATTAGAAATATACAATTCAAAAGAATTGTAAGAAGGGGAAAAAAGGAACAAAAAACATTTGGGACAAATGGGAGACAAATAAGGTTGTAGACTTAAACCCAGCTATATCAAGAATTGCATTAAATCTAAGTAAACACTCCAGTAAAAGGCATAGATTTATCAGGCTGGATATAAAAGCAAGACCTAATTATATACTGTTTAAATAGAAAGGTGGCAAGAATGCATTCTCAAAACTGAAAGAACTCAGAGGCTGTAGAATCTA
The DNA here is from genome assembly GCF_000442215.2 of Lipotes vexillifer. Taxonomy (NCBI): domain Eukaryota; kingdom Metazoa; phylum Chordata; class Mammalia; order Artiodactyla; family Lipotidae; genus Lipotes; species Lipotes vexillifer. The sequence continues at coordinate 123,648 of NW_006782254.1, read as the reverse complement.
TACGCTTTTCTAGAAAAAGCTATCTGATAACCAGTAAGGAGGTGAATCAAGAGAAATAATTCAGAAATGGAGGAGCTCTGATGAAAAGACTGGTGATGAGCAGAATCCCATTTAGAATGAATGTTGGGCTAATTAGGGTTACTGAATAGAATGTAAATAATATAAACCTTTATGGCATAAAAATGCTACAGCATTTACTGAGCACTTATTATGTACTAGGCTCTTTGTAATGACACATTTAAGCTTCCAGAATATGAAGTAGATACTATTGTCCTTATTTTACAGATGAGGAAGACTGAGGCTTTGTAGAGTTTAAGTAACCTGTCTAAGGTCACACTGCCAGCAAGTAATGGAGCCAGGACTGACGCCTAGGTTTTCTGGCTACAGAGCCCAGGCTTTGGTAACCACTGTGCTCTGTGTCTCCCAAAGTTGAAATAACATATCTAACAAAAAATAGAAGGCAGGGCAAGAGAGGTAGGGAGAAGTGTGAGGTGACAACATCCTCATGAGTCAATACTGTCTGAAATTTGGTTAAAAAAAAAAAAAAGTGATGCTAACCTTCTAATAATCTATTAAACTGTAGGGGCTCATTTAGGAAATTTCTCTGTTGAAATATTCATTTGAAGTTAGCAGTTTCTTCAGTTTCACTTCAGTTTCGTTGTCTTAACAATAAATGCAAGTAAAATCAAAGTTAAATTTTTTTTTTTTTTTTTTTTTGCAGTACGCGGGCCTCTCACTGTTGTGGCCTCTCCCATTGCGGAGCACAGGCTCCGGACGCGCTGGCTCAGCGGCCATGGCTCACGGGCCCAGCCGCTCCGCGGCATGTGGGATCTTCCCGGACCGGGGCACGAACCCGTGTCCCCTGCATCGGCAGGCGGACTCTCAACCACTGCTCCACCTGGGAAGCCCTAAATTTTTTATTTACAAGTAGCATGTGTAATCCGTTTTTCAGAATACACTTGATCCTTGAACAACATGGGTTTGAACTATGCAGGTACACTTACAGGTATATTTTTTTTCAATAATTAATACTATAGTAGTACTACACAATCCTCTGTTGGTTGAGTCTGCCAACGTGGAGGAGCCACATTTAGGGAGGGCTGACTCTTAAGTTATTCTTGGATTTTTGGCTGTGTGGGCACCCCTAACCCCCATATCATTCAAGGGTCAACTCTGCTTCTGTCTAGCTGTCCGTTCAGCCAGCTGACATTTAATTCGAACACATGCTATAAAGATGACTGGAATGGTGTCCTCTTAATGATGGTTATTTCTAGGTGGTATGTTTGGAGTGACTTTAAAAACTAAACGTTGAGATACTTAAAATGTTTCTCTTTTTGAGAATGGAGATTTGAAATGTTCCATTAAAAAACAAAGAAAAAAGTGAGCCCTGTCACCTTAAAATGATCCATTAGCAGTTTCCCATTGCTCCTAGGATTAAGTGCAAGGTCCTTAAGGAGACCCATCAGACACTCCATGATCTGGCCCCTGCCTGCCTCTCCAGCCTCCCTTCCTTAGCGATTTCTGGGTTCTAGCCACGTGGGCTCCTTTTCTCTTTGTATCCTATTATC